>NC_134484.1:196039639-196339639 GCF_040206685.1 Ascaphus truei | reverse complement strand
ACAAAGAGAAACTGTACACTGGAGCACTTATTCTGGAATTTTCACCCAGTTTATCCCGCTAGCAAGAATATAGGCATAAGAGGCGATATTTTTCAGGTCATGGTCCTGGATGAATCGGTGACCACCAGATGGGAAATTATGCCTAATGTATTTAACAATACAGGTGACAATTTTCTCTTGGAAAAATACTTTATCCATGATTCCTGGATCTAGAGAAAAAAAATGATTAAAATACTTTACATTATGGTACATAATACACTAGTACATAATGTTATAGCATGTTACTTCGTGCATTACTGTACAGTACCTTCAAATATAACTATGCATCCTGGTCCATGTCTAGAGATACAACCCCACACATGCATCTTTAGTGGATGCTTGGGCCACGGCTTCAGGGATAGGCTTTTTAGTTTTTTGCGGAAGGCAAAATTGATATATCTCTTGAGCTACAATTGTCTCATCAGAAAAGAAACATTCTGAAAAGTCTAACCACTTTCGATCCAAGCCTGTACTTGGTCCACTCTTTTAATGTTGTTGGGCTCCCTTATCATAGGATAAGCTCTGTAATGACAAGGAAGAATTTTACAGGTACAGTAAAACCACAAGCAAAGACAGTTGGGAAGAGGTGTAGAATATGAGGAGGAGACAGAGGGATGTCTTGACGAATGAAATCCACCTTTGTCTTGCCATAGTCAACAAAGTCCTGAGGTGAAATGGAGGGAGAAAAACAGGTAACAGACGGTGGTGGTCTGAGTAGAGTGTCAAAGACAGAACAGTTTGTGTGGGTTAGCATTGGGCATGTACATTAGTGAAGAAATGTAGGTTTGTTTAGCCTGGGAGAGAGCAGAGTTGAAACAAGCTAGGTTAAATTTGTAATGAAAAGTCTGCAAAAGTATGAGATTTCTTCCAGAGGTGTTCAGAGGAACGAGTGCACCGGCACTCCCACCCCATTCACAGGCAGCATGTTGTGTACTGTCTCTATGCAAAGTGCAATTTTTAGATTACCATTCTTTCCCATTAATGTCAACATGGTGACGGCACTGTCCTGTGGCCACTGGGGCGTAATCAAACGATCAGCACTTTCATGAGGGTCTGTGGAACACTGGTGCCACTGCCACTCTTGCACTCAAAGGGTTAAATAAACAATTATCACCCACTGTGATATTGCCACCATTTCTTTGTACCAGTCCAAATTATATGCTTTTTTTCTTAACTATAAATGAACTTATCACTTCATATCATTTTTATTTTCTTTATTTGTTTTTATTTGTTTGCATTCTACCTAATATTTTTTTAAATATTCCAGTGTAGCCACATTATGCTATTTTTCAGTCATGTCCTGCTAAACATCTTCTGAATTATTCTTTTAATGCATCTTCCTCATTTGTAGCAAACGGATATTCAAACTTTCTGATGGCGCACAGACATCCCAATATATAGAAAAGATGAGAAAAAAACACGAGAAAATACTGGTGATGGTGAATATTGTGCTAAGAAAAATGTACTTAGCTTGAAGGCAATGGTCCTCCCTGTGATGGTAGGTAAAAATGCGCTTGCCTCCTTGTAGTCCTCAAAAGCAGATATGGTAGAGACAAAGAAAAAGGGGAGTGCGGATCAAAAAGTGATGATGGAGATAGATAAAATAGACAGACTTACCTGACACCTTGAGGGTGCAATGAGACCTCAGTCAATGCACTCCTTTCGGTCTATTCTACGTAAATGTCAAGGTTGTGCTCGCCACAAACCAGGACTGGACCGCGGGGCTGAGGTGGGGCTACATATTCACCGACCTGAGACCACGTAGTCGGATCCGGATTGCGCAGTTCGTAGTCGTACATAGCTGGGTCAGGATTGGAGAAGACAGCATTGTCGTTATTCAGGCAGGAGTTCGGCAACGGGTAGAGTTGGAGCTCTCCGCTTCAGCGTAGGGGCGTGAGTGCGGGAGTGACCTCTGCATGAGGGGCGGCCTTGGCCCATGACGCCGGTCTCTGTAGGAGGAGACAGCCGGCTGGCCGAAGAACACCGCGGGGCAGCGCCAGGGAAAAACCAGCGCTTCAACACAGGAGTCCAAAACAGGCCTCTGCGTGGAGAGTAGCACAGGCCCCAGGAAACTGAGGGTAACCTCTGCTAGGGGAGAATGCAGCAGGTAACAGGAACCAGTGCTGGCAAACCAGCGCTTCAGCACAGGAGTCCGAAACTGGCCTCTGTGTGGAGAGTAGCAGCAGACCTCAGGAACACAGGAACACAGACCTCTGCATGGAGAGAAGCTGCAGGTCTAAGGATACTCAGGAACTAATAACGAGAACTAGAGAGGTTAGTACACAAACGTGGCAAGCCAGAAGGCTTGTGGCAGAACACGGTAACGTCCAGAGAAGGATTATGCTCGGCCCTGAATCAGTGCCTGAACCCAGCATATAAAGGGCAGTGAGCCAATCACATGAGGGAGGTGTGTGAGCATCCTTCCAATGACGGAGCACAGGACTGAAGCTGCAATGAGAGGCAGCACATGTGCTATTGATTGCCAGAGGGAGACTTTGTAAACTGCAGAGATCTGCAAGGCTAGAATCAAAGCCAGGAGCGGATTCCTTACAGTAAATATGGGTTAATGTAATAGGTATATCAAATAATACAAATACTCACACGGCCTTGTATGAGTTTAGTCTTCTCAAGGGTTTCTTTTCTTTTATCCTCCTGAGATCTGGAATTGCCCTGTTTCACTCTCTGTGGACAAACCAGTTATGGCTATTTTTTTACTTTCTTCCTAAGATACATAAATGTTTGGAAAACACCCCAGGACAACCTATAATCTTGGGTATTGGCTCTTTAACAGTCAATTTATCCAAGTACATTGATGTATTTCTCCAGATATATGTATCCAAGAGTAGGTCTTATCTAAGAGACACTATGCAAGTTTTGAATATTTTATCAGGAATTCAGTGGGAAGATGATTTTTTTTTACTGGTTACGTGTGACGTAACAAGTCTTTATACATCTATTAGACATACAGATGGCTTTTTTGCAATCGAAAAGATTCTAGATATCAATCATCACTTTTTGATCCACGCTCCCCTTGTGTCTTTGTCTCTACCATTCTATTCAGGGAACGAGGGAAGGTTCCCCATCAAAGGGGTTCGAGCTGTGGAAATTGGACTCCAGAAGTGTATACCACCCATAAGGTTCACGAGGGGGTCCTCTAATACTGTAACATAAGTATTGTACATATATTCATTTCTTGACTTAAATTGGAACCGAAGAGAGAGCGCCCTAGTATTTTTTACAACTCAAAGGCGGCTATACTGCGTCTTAGTGAGTTATAAAGGAAAAATATGGCATAATAATGTTTTAATAAATAACAATAAAAAAAATTGTTATTCACAACTCAAAAACGCTCTTGATAATCAAGCAGATGAATACAATGCTTTCCAGCATGGAGTCAGCAGCACTTCTTTGATGTCCTCCAGTTGAGTGGTGTGTATGCAGCTCCATGTGTCCATGGCTGATTAGATCGCACCTAAGGGGTCGTCTGCTCCCGTTTTGGTTTGTGATTCTCCTCCTCCTTGGTGTGTGCTGTCTCCCAAGCCCTCACTCCGGCTTACACCCCTCCGCCGGAGCGTTCCTGTGCTGCTGAACTCCGCCGAGCTCTGTGAATCCCCATGATTTAGCTGCAGGACTTTCCCATTGTGGATTTATACTTTACAGATTTTTTTTTATAAGCATTGTGTAAATCCTACACTGTCTACCTATTTAAGGTCAAACTATATATTTGCCTTTAGGGTGTTTAGTGCTTTCCTTCGCTGTTATCTTCCTCATTTACCTACTGGTATGCTTATTTTATCTCTATATGCATTATCCCTTATTTATAAAACAATTCAGAAACAAGCAGTTAAGGAAAGTGTCTAAAAGTTCTGACCAGCCAGCCTGTTTTCCAAAGGCAAACTATTTGCAAATGCAGTCTTTACAATTAATTGAAACAATCAATTATGAATTTAGTTACATGCCTGTCTTCCCTTTAAAGGTATCCCAACGTCCTTCTTTCCTCTCTATACCCTGACTTGTTGATCTTCTGAATGATCCACCAATTGATAGTTATACATTTATTATGTGGTGATGACAAGAATGGCATTGTTGATCTTGCCATTTCACACAATGCATCTGACATGGCGTAATCTATAACTATAATAAAATCAGGACTTTACCACATTAATACTTACATATACAGTACTTGGTGATTCATTCCTCCCAACATGCACATTTCTAGACACTGGCTCTTATTGTGCTCTGTATGAGCTACTGTATTGCTTATATTGTAATATCCTCAGAACAGAGACATTGTTTTTATTTAGGTCTATAGTGCTTGTCCTTGTATTGATGCTTTATATTCTGTGTGGCAAATGCAACATCTGAGTGTAGTATCTGTGCTACTATGTAAGAATAACAATGCTGGGATTATTGGATTTTCTTGACAACGTCCCAACATTAAGATATTTTGCTGGTATTCATTTATTGGGTCACTGGACCACCTATATTTTTATTTATAGTACATTTATTATAGTATTACAACGGAAGGTCAGATGTTGGGTTAATTCAGCCAAGACAAACCCACAAGTTTGGTTATCACTGCCACTTCTCCTTACTTGACAGTTATTAATAAGTGTATGAAGGTTGTCAGATTATCTAATTTAGAATGAATTTGTCTCTTTCCAGTCTCTGTTTCGATCCTGTTTTGGCAAGTTTTTTTTTTCTCCTATGTACATACGTCACATCAAATTACATTTGCTAACCATTCTGGTCTTCCTGACAATTTTTTTTTTTTTACTTGTATGATACTGTACATTCTTTACAATACATCACTTTCTTTTCACAATTCTTATCAGATTAGTCCTGTCTACTGTACATCAAATCAAAACTGCTTTCGGGTTTTTAATTTCATCTTGTGTTACATTTTTGTTTTTTTGGAATCATATCTTAAGTAAAATTATCACATCACTTGTTTTTTTTTTCTTTCCCCATACAATTTTTTTTTTTTTATGGTTAATATTTAGTCCAATATTTAGTATTTTTTTGGTCAGTAGAAAATAGCTAGACTCCAGAGTTCGCATGTTTTTTTGTTTTTTTTACCCACTATAACTTACTGTATTTAAGGTGTGATTGAAACCTATCCCAGATTCACATGGCAAAGCTAATATAAGCAGCCTCAGACTGAGACTCAAAAGGTTGAAACAGCTGCCTGTTAGTAGGTTTACTTGCTATGCATTTTCAGTAACCCATGCTGTGGTAAAAAGCGGTGTAATGCAGCAAGCATAAGCTTATACGGATACATGTTAAAAGGGATTTTGAAGCAAAAGGTTACACTCTGTGCACATTTGCATGTCATTTCCCAGAATCCCTTGCTACACT
Organism: Ascaphus truei; assembly: GCF_040206685.1. Taxonomy (NCBI): domain Eukaryota; kingdom Metazoa; phylum Chordata; class Amphibia; order Anura; family Ascaphidae; genus Ascaphus; species Ascaphus truei. The sequence goes on along the minus strand of NC_134484.1, from coordinate 196,334,242 downwards.
GGAAGCACTGTATGCAAGGAGATAATGGTGAAAAGCCGGTTTACAGACCTGTCAGAAAAATGTGGATATACTCACAAGTGATTTTTAAAAAAAAAATTATTTGCTGTATGCTTATGTAACACCCCTATTCGCCTCCCCTCAGCCCCCAAGGGAGATTTGTTGGACTTGCGGTAGGGTGAGTCTTTGCAATGTTGTAGGGAGTGGGGCACAGGATAGTCTTTTAGTGATGGTGCAGTGCCTCCATCCTGCAGGGCTCCTGCCATAGATAGGGGTTTATCCCCACAGGAACTTCCAGGATGTTTAGTAAGGATCCTGAAGTACCACAGGTCAATGCAACAGATGTATTGCAAATGAACTGGAACATAACACAACATCACATAACCAGTCCCTCTTCTTCCAGTATCCCATCCTAGGGGTTGGGCTCGTGCTACCCACAAACCAGGCAAGCCCCTGATACTGAGGTGGGAAGGTACAAAGCCACGAACCCACAGCAGCGGAAGCGTGCCTAGAAGGTGGATTGTATAGCGTTGCTGGGTCTGGGTTGAGGAGAGAGAGGGTTAGTCGGTATACTTGCAGGTCCTGGGATTGGGGAGGGTAGAATCGTAGAAGTCTGTTAGCCGAGGTCTGGGATTGTGGAACTCGCCGTAGTCGAGGGTAAGCCGAGGTCAATATCCAGAGGGGTTCACTTACAACCTGGGTCGGTACACAAGAGGTTACTCTGAAAAACAAGACTGGAACAAGGCAAGGCACAACTGTAGGAAGCAGCGAGGCTACACCAAATTATGCTGAGCACTGACTGAGCAGGAACAGGGTATATGTAGGCAGACAGAACCAATGGGACAGGGGGTGGAGAGGTGGTGTGGCCCCATCGGAAGCTGGGATAGGCTGCAGGAGACAAGAGGCACAAATGATGCTTGACACGCAGCTGGGGATCGTTGCACGTCATCACGTGTCCGGGGGTGGAGCCAAGCTCCGTGGCAGGGGCTGAAAATCTGCGGGTGCGTGCACTCTGTAATCAGAGCGGGGTTGCGAGCAAGAGTGGAGCAGAGGCAGCAGCAGCACTTGGTAAGGAGGGAACACGTTGCAAAGGACATGTTCCCCGATTACTTACACATACCTTCCCTGGGCAGGAAATGACTAGTCACCCCAGGAGCTATAGGCCCCTAGGCTAGTCTGAGCTTCCTCACCCACTTCGGAGCAAGGCAGGAACACAGCACTCTCTATACCCAAAGACAATTCCTAGCCCATAGCTAGGCTGGGCAGAACCACACCCTCTCCCCAAGGGATCAGGCATAACTCTGGTAGACTCTCTAAACTTGGAATGGAGTCAACTTTTATACCAGTGGTGTTGTTTACTACGAAGTCCCAGTACTTGGGCAGTACTACTGGAGTAACTCCACCCCCCCTGGCATGTGCTCCAACGGTTCTTCAGGCACCTGCCTGTAACTGCAACATTGTTACATACCGGGGATGAGGCTCACATGCTGGTTCTGGTGAATGAGATTTAACCCTAGCACTGTCTGCTCCTACCAGGACTTATTGTACTAGGGTATAGAATTTAGTAGCCGGTGGTTACATGGATACTCTTATTTATTAAATTTAAAGATGAGCAAAATGTTGCAGAAGTTTGCAAACCAAGTGACATATGCACTTTTTTTTCACAGAAAAATAAATACTGTACATTTGCAAGCTTTACAAAAAGAAATCTTAGAGCATTAAAAGTCAATGTGCTGCAAAATAATGCTGGGGAGACTTCCGGTCATGTCAGTGTGGATGGCTGACTAGGAACGGAGCTCCCGGCATCCTCCTACGAATTTGACCAGAACGAGATTACTGTTACGATTGTGCTCACAACAAACCGGGACCGGACCGCGGGGCTGAGGTGGGGTTATATAATCACGAACCTTAGTCCGGGCAGACTGATCTGGAGTGCGCAGTTCGTAGTTGTACATAGCAGGGTCAGGATTGGAGAAGGCAGCACCGTCGTTATTCAAGCAGGAGTTCGGCAACAGGTAGTCAGGAGTTCCCCGCTTCAGCTTAGGAGCGTGAGTGCGGGGGTGGTCTCTGCATGAGGAGCGGGCTCGGCCCATGATGCCGGTCTCATCAGGGGGAGACAGCAGGCTGGCCGAAGTACACCGCGGGGCAGCGTCAGGGAAAACCAACGCTTCAGCACAGAAGTCCAAAGCAGGCCTGTGCGTGGAGAATAGCAGCAGGTACCAGGAAACCTCTGGGTTTGGGTAACCTCTGCTAGGGGAGAATGCAGCAGGTACCAGGAAAAAGTGCTGGTTAAACAACGCTTCAGCACAGGAGTCAGGAACAGGCCTCTGCGTGGAACTAGCAGCAGGCCTCAGGAAAGCAGGAAACACAGGCCTCTACGTGGAGAGTAGTAGCAGGCCTCAGGATACTCAGGAAACACCGGCCCCTGCATGAAGACTAGCAGCAGGCCTCAGGAACTCAGGAACTAGAAATGAGAAATAGAGAGGTTAGTACACAAGGAGACAAGCCAGGCAGCTTGTGGCAGAGACAGTAACGTCCAGAGAAGGATTATGCTCGGCAGAGAGGGATTGTGTGAATACTGTACTTAAAGGCCAGTGGGCCAATCTCAGGAGGAGGGTGTGAGGGCTCTGCTCCAATGACTGAGTACAAGGCAGAAGCTGCAATGAGAGGCAGCACATGTGCCATTGATTGCCAGAGGAAGCTTTTGCAACTGCAGAGGTCTTCAAATGGAAAAAATAGGGTAACCCCAATTATCGAGGCCACTACCAGGCACTATGGAGTGTGTTTAGGAAAGAAGGTTTGACGCCGGTATATAGGTGATGCAGGTAATAAGGCAATATATGGGTATCTCCGATACTAACAAGGGGAGTGGGGTACTGGATAACCGGTTAGAGGTACAAGGGGAAACCTCCCAAGGGGGCGCCCCCAAGTAAATCACGGCCCGGCTACCAATATATCCTCACCTGTCTCCACTGTGTATTGCGTGGAGGTCCCTTGAAAGCCGTTCCTGTTTGCGGCTGCAAGCTTGATCCTGGAGGTCCCTTGAAAGCCGTTCCTGTTTGCGGCTGCAAGCTTGATCCTGGAGGCTCTGTGTGCTGGGATTCTGCTTGCTGGCGTCTGCGTGCCCCAACCGGATATGACGTCACAGATGAAAAAAATAAAGATTGCTTCCGAGGTTCACAGCACCTTCACTCAGCCAGTTGTATGAATATAAAAAAGTTTATTAGTAACCAGCAATGTACAACAGCATGAACACTCTTACGCGTAAGAGTCCTGGCTTGGACGAAACGCTTAAGAGTGTTCATGCTGTTGTACATTGCTGGTTACTAATAAACTTTTTTATATTCATACAACTGGCTGAGTGAAGGTGCTGTGAACCTCGGAAGCAATCTCTATTTTTTTCAGCAGAGGTCTTCAAGGCTATAATCAAAGCCAGGAGTGGATTCCTTACAGTAACCCCCCCTTCAGGTGAGACCTCCGGACGAACAAGGTCATTCACAGATCTGGGGGACATAGAGTTAATCCTAAACTTCCTTAGGTGAGAGGTGGCGTTGAAAGCCCACGATTTTTGGGATTCCTTACAGTACCCCCACCTCTGGGTGAGAAGCCTGGGTGGACAGGACCATCCATAGGTGTGGGAGACATTGAGTTGTTCCTGAAGTGTCTCAGGCAAGAATTAGGTCCAAAATCCAAGTGTACATTGGCGAGTGCCACAAAGGAGAGCGGTGGCACTGCGGTTCTTGGTGCATGGGCAATGGGACCAGGGGATTCCGGAATAGGGGCATCAGAAGGGCAGCAGCCAGGTGTCCAGTGCATAGTAATAGTCCAAGAGTACGGGACACAGGACACTGATTTTCGAACATACAGTAAATGGCAGAGGACCTTCAGAGAAGGCAATAGCTTTGGTGGAATCAGCACGAAGGAAGTTGCGAGAGTCTTTAGCTTCCAAGGAATTCCGGGTGGTGATTAGCGAGGGAAAGGGACGGGAGGGTTCACTGCAAACGATTGAAGCGGTACTTTCGATACAAAGCAGGGTTGCTATCCCAAGCAATTCGAGAGAGTCTGTAGCAGTGTATATGCAATTCTTGGTCGTGGTACTGGCAGTTGAAGAAGGGTCCGCCTCCTTTGGTCTGTGATCTTTAGAGAGAATCAAATCTGAAGTTATGGCCTTGGCGAAGGGCATAGTAAGCATCAAAGGGACAGTAGGGGACAGCATGTCCATACCCATAGTGGAGCCATAGAGAACAGGGACGGACGCTTCAGGTAAAGCGACGAGGTCCAGTAAGGGTGTCTTCGTTTTAGAGAAAGGCCAAATGCCATCCAGAAAGGGCACTTTAGGCACAGCACAGAGACCTGCGAGTAAGGAGTCTGTTTGAAAGGTGAGAAAACAGATCTTATCCAAAAAAACAGAAAGCCGGGTAAGCGGTGCATCAGCCTTAGGAATCGAAGTCTTGGGGTTAAAGCTGGATACAGTACCTCCAACACAGAGAAAGAAAACAGAGAACTAGAGCTTGGCTTAGGAGTGGAGGTCCCAGGTACCCAGGTCTCGCATGATACTGTGGGAGAAGCAATGCGGAATATGACTGTTATAAACATAGGGTTCTTAACATCGGTAACTCCAGGCACCTTCCTGAGAGGTAACCCTAGTTTAGCGACAGGTCAGTCAATAGTAAGTACCCCAAGTATTGTGGAAAATACAGTGAAATATAAGTCCATCTTGTACACAGGCATTTTCGAAAAAAGGGACGCAGCGGATATTGCCGAAAGTTCCAAGTGCGATACCCCTGAGTTCGTGGTAGCAGACATGCAGTCAGTAGCGGATACCCCGAATACTGTGGGCAAGTCAGTGTGAAACAGTATTATTAGCGGAGTGGACATCCCAGACTTTAGGGCTAAGCGTGGAGTTACAGGGGGCTTAGAACAAAAAAGGCTATTATCAGCCGTGAGGAGCTTTAAGTCAACTTTAATCATCCCGGAGGCTGTGGCATGATCCGTGAAAAAAACTGGGGTAGACTTTCCAATAGAAACAAGGGACATCTTGCTTGTCACTGAAGTGGGTGATTGAGAACCAGGAGGAACTGAACTAGCTACTGTAATAAGATCAGAGAACATTGTGCTTGTTTCTGAATTGGGTCGCTGAGAATCCCAAGTGAGGGCATCAGACTCCATGGGAGACTCAGTGACAGGGGTCTTGGGATCCCTTCTTAGAGGAATTGCAGGTATCACAGACTTAATAGGAGAAATACCTTGCAAAACAGGAATTTTAGCAAAGGTGATAGGCATCTCACAGACTACAGTGAGAGGGGACTGCAGGTTTACAAAATCAGGGGTAGAGGGAGTTTTAGATTTGAAAACCTGATCCTCCAAAAAGGAGGGGCCTGACTGTAATTGTACTAAGGGAGCAACAACAGATACACTGGTCTCAGAAGGGGTCACTTGGGAAGGGGCATAATGTGCACTGTTCGCCTTTAACCCTAGGATTTGAGAAGAGGAGAACATAGACAGTACAAGGGGGGCAACCACAACTGTGCTGGTCTCTGAAGGGGTCACTAGGGAAGGGGCATAATGTGCACCAGGCCTGCACAACTCGTAATGCGAGAAGGGCCGAAATGCTCCAAGGAAAAAAAATTTGGGCCGCAAGGGTAAAATCATCATCATCATCATCATCATCATCATCATCATCATCATCATCATCATCATCATCATCATCATCATCATCATCATCATCATCATCATCATCATCATCTTCTCTCCTCCAGCACCTCTCATCATCATCATCATCATCATCATCATCATCATCATCATCATCATCATCATCATCATCATCATCATCATCATCATCATCATCCTCATATCTCCCCCAGCACCCCTCATCATCATATCTCCCCCAGAACCCCTCACTATCAACCTTTGCGATACTCCCCATCTATCTCTCATACCCCATCTCTCCCCCTCACCCACACACATAATACTCCCTCTCCACATCAAACACACAATACCCCCCTGCACACCACACACATCCCACCCCCCCTGCACCTCACATCCTTCTCCCCCCGTGCACCTCACATCATTCTCCCCCCATGCACCTCCCATCATTCTCCCCTGCACCTCACATCATTCTCCCCCCCCGCACTTCACATCACTCTCCCCCCTGCACTTCACATCACTCTCCCCCCTGCACCTCACATCACTCTCCCCCCTGCACCTCACATCACTCTCCCCCTTGCACCTCACATCACTCTCCCCCCCTGAACCTCACATCACTCTCCCCCCCTGCAATTCACATCACTCTCCCCCCCTGCACCTCACATCACTCTTCCCCCCTGCAGCTCACATCATTCTCCCCCCTTACACCTCCAATCACCCCCCGCACCTCCAATCACCCCCCCGCACCTCCAACCACCCCCCGCACCTCCAATCACCCCCCTGCACCTCCAACCACCCTCCCCTGCACCTCCAATGACCCCCCCTTCACCTCCAATGACCCCCTCTGCACCTCCAATCAACCCCCTGCACCTCCAATCACCCCCCTGCACCTCCAATCACCCCCTGCACCTCCAATCACCCCCCTGCACCTCAAATGACCCCTCTGCACCTCCAATCACCCCCCTGCAACTCCAATGACCCCCCTGCACCTCACATCACCCCTCCTGCACCTCACCTCCCCTGCACCTCACCTCCCCTGCACCTCCCCCCCCTGCACCTCCAATGACCCCCCTGCACCTCCAATCACCCCCCCTGCAACTCCACTGACCCCCCTGCACCTCCAATCACCCCCTGCACCTCCAATCACCCCCCTGCACCTCAAATGACCCCCCTGCACCTCCAATCACCCCCCCTGCAACTCCACTGACCCCCCTGCACCTCACCTCCCCTGCACCTCACCCCCCCTGCACCTCACCCCCCCTGCACCTCACCTCAATGCACCTCATCCCCCTGCACCTCACCTCACCTCAATGCACCTCACCTCACCCCCCTGCACCGTCCCACATTGCGAGTGGGGGGGGGGGGAGCAGGGAGGGGAAGCAGGCCCTGCCGGGGCCGCTGGGAATCACCGCCATTTCTTAATTGTTTTTTTTTTTTTAAGTTTTTTTTTTTAATCTCATCGCGGGTCGCACAGAGAGGCCAGGCGGGCCGCATGCGGCCCACAGGCCATATGTTGTGCATGTTGTGCAGGCCTGATGTGCACTGTTCGCTTTTAACCCTAGGATTTGAGAAGAGGAGAACACAGACAGTACAAGGGGGGCAACCACAACTGTGCTGGTCTCTGAAGGGGTCACTAGGGAAGGGGCATAAATTGCACTGTTCGCTTTTAACCCTAGAATTTGAGAAGAAGAGAACACAGACAGTACAAGGGGGCAACCACAACTGTACTGGTCTCTGAAGAGGTTATTTGGGAAGGAGTGTCTGGGACATCAGAAATGACTATAGATTCCAAGAAAAGGGGATTCTGCGAACAGGCTTAGGGAAACAAACGGTTCCTGAATACTTTTAACTGGAGCCAGTATTCTTGCTGAAGGTTCAGGGGGCGTAGCTCTGAGAATTTTAGCTGAGCCAGGGGACATAAGGGGTTCATCCTCTAAAGCTAAGGAGGTGCCCTTTACTGGCAGACTACACGGATTCACCAAGGGGGGCTCATAGGGCTGACCCGCAGGGGTTAATACAGAAAAAACATCATGGGTTAAGTCAGACTGTCTGAGAATCAGAAAAAGAGAAGCTAGCCTCCGGAAGTGGGGTCATAGGGGGTTCAGCCTCTTGCCCTAGGGACCTAACATTAGTCTCCGGAATACAAGGGTGAACAATGGGGACCTCACAGAGCAGACTAGCAGGGGTTAAAACAGAAATAACCTTGGGAACAGAGCTTAGAAATTCTGGGTTAGAAAGAGAGGGCAAACAGGGTTCATTCTCTGGTGCTGGGAGAGACACACTGACCTGGGGAATGCTGGATTTACAGTGGGGGACTCATAGGCCTGACTAGCAGGGGTTAAGACAGGAATAACCTCGGGACAGAACCCAGGGAGGTTAACTCAGGACTAGGGACCATGGCAGCTTCTTTAGGCTGTAGAGGCACCAAGACAGTAGGGCTATCCTGAGGTGCGGGAAGAACCCCCAAGGGTTCAGCAAAAGGGCTTGAGGGAAAGTGGGTGTAATTAGAACGTACATTGGCAGCGAGGAGAGGGTCCCGTAGTCTAATGGAGTGGTCGAAATCTAGGCAAAGCGTATGAAACGCATCACGGGCCTGGGCCATTACCCCAAGATCCACAGTCTCCCAGTCTACAATGGAAGTAGAAGGGTACAGTTTGGGAGCCAGGCGCTGTTTCATCTCTCTATGGCGCTGAGCTTTAGTAAGGAGTTCATTACGAATCAGTCTTTCTGAAAGGGTTAAACCTTCACACATACCCACAGTTTCAGGCGAAGGCAGTCTCTCAAACAGGTTAGGTTTTTCAAACAGGGACTGGTCTGCAGCCTGGGACATAGGTTCAGTAAAACATTTACCAACCCCCGCCACAGCGCGGTCCGATTTTGTGGGGCCGAGCATACTGTTACGATTGTGCTCGCCACAAATCGGGACCGGACCGCGGGGCTGCGGTGGGGTTATATAATCACCGACCTTAGTCCGCGCAAACTGATCCGGAGTGCGCAGTTCATAGTCGTACATAGCAGGGTCAGGATTGGAGAAGGCAGCATCGTCGTTATTCAAGCAGGAGTTCGGCAACAGGTAGTCAGGAGTTCCCCGCTTCAGCTTAGGAGCGTGAGCACGGGGGTGGCCTCTGTGCGAGGAGCGGGCTCGGCCCAAGACGCCTCATAAGTGGGAGACAGCAGGCTGGTCGAAGTACACTGCGGGGCAGCGTCGGGGAAAACCAACGCTTCAGCACAGAAGTCCAAAGCAGGCCTCTGCGTGGAGAATAGCAGCAGGCTTCAGGAAACGAAGGGTAACCTCTGCTAGGGGAGAATGCAGCAGGTACCAGGAAACTGTGCTGGCTAAACAACGCTTCAGCACAGGAGTCAGGAACAGGCCTCTGCGTGGAACTAGCAGCATGCCTCAGGAAATCAGGAAACAGAGGCCTCTACGTGGAGAGTAGTAGCAGGCCCCAGGATTCTCAGGAAACACAGGCCCCTGCATGAAGACTAGCAGCAGGCCTCAGGAACTCAGGAACTAGAGATGAGAACTAGAGAGGTTAGTACACAAGGAGATAAGCCAGGCGGCTTGTGGCAGAGACAGTAACGTCCAGAGAAGGATTATGCTCGGCAGAGAGGGATTGTGGGAATGCTGTACTTAAATGCCAGCGGGCCAATCTCAGGAGGAGGGTGTTCCAATGACTGAGTACAAGGCAGAAGCTGCAATGGGAGGCAGCACATGTGCCATTGATTGCCAGAGGAAGCTTTTGCAACTGCAGAGGTCTGCAAGGCTATAATGAAAGCCAGGAGCGGATTCCTTACAATTACCCCCCAGCACAAAAATACTACAAAAGAGTACCTATCCTCCCCCCGACACTCAGGGAATGGACGCAAAACAAAAACGGGTCCAGAACCCCGTAACAAAGTTCTTTCAGCCCGCGCAGAAGCAGCCGGAGTCGGGTCCCGACATTCAAGATGGGCCGAGGAGCCGGAGCACGCCGCAGGGCACACGCTACCAGCCCTTTTCGAAATCGACCAACACGGGCTAAATAAAGAGTTTTTCGAATCCCTCTTCCTCAGGAGGAGGAGGGGGTTCCAGGAGGACCTAGCGACAGCCCTGGATGGTCTACGATCTGATCTGAGCTCCCTCACCAAAAGGACAGAAGACTTAGAAACTAAAATGGACAGGGCCCTCACAGCTCAATCTAACACCGAGGATGACATGGCCAGGCTTGGCCATGCAATTAATGACCTGAAGGATGCCCTGAAAGACCAAGAAAACAGGGAGCATAGGCAAAACCTACGCATCAGAAATATCCCTGAATCCGTATCCCCTGATAACCTCCAGCCCTACCTCAAGAAAACCTTTCTGCAGCTGGTCCCAGAATTAATGGAGCACAATCTACAAATGGACCGGGCCCACAGAGCCCTAGGACCCAATTCCCCGGACCCCAATCAGCATAGGGATGTCGTGGTGAAGCTGCACACATACTCCGCAAAAGAAATGATAATGACAGCCAGCAGAGGAGTGGCAGACCTCCGAGTAGAAGACTCCAGCATTCAGATCTTCAGCGACCTTTCCAAGGTCACTATTGCCAGACGGAACGAAATGAAACCTCTCACAACCACCCTGAGAGACCGTGGAATCATATACAGGTGGGGCTTCCCCTTCAAATTTGTGGTCCTCAGAAACGGCCGATATTATACAATATCTGACCCTGAGGACTCACAAAACTTCCTAAAAGCCCTTGGCCTGCTCCCTCGGCAAGATGTCGATCGGGCCCCTCCAGTTGCGGCAAGACCGTAACAAGCAGAGACTCCTCACATGTCGCAGCGCATTGCCAACCAAAGACCCCACTGAGATCCCCATATCCCGTCCGCCCGCTGGAAGAAGCCAAACTACCCGCTCAAGAACCTCTTCACCAGCCAGAATACCCCCCAAAAAAGTTCCCGCTCCTGAACTCCTACGAACCCCAAACCACCAGCCCGACCAAAGGCCACCCCCTCCCTGCCCCCGCCCCTACAAGGCTCGCACGACCACCGGCCCCCTCCGTTTCTGTAAAAAAGACCCCCAACGAGACCCCACATCCTCCCCCCACCCTCTCCCCCCAACACTTACTGTTGCTCCCCGGTCCGCCTGTGGATTGCCGCTCCCTCCGCTCCAGTCCGTTCCAGGCGACCAGATCAAGTACCGTGCCGACATGACGGGAACCTGAACAACCCATGAACAAGAAGACCCCCCTCCCCTGATTTCCACCCACCACCACCTCTCACACCTCTTTCCACCCCTCTTCATGAATACCCCCATGTCCCTTCCCCCCCCTCATCTCTTTCCCCAATTGCTCCCCTGCCAGCATCCCCCTCCCAACCGACCCAATGCTACGTCAATCCCCCTGCCTCCTCCCTACCTCCACACTGTCCTGTGAAGACCCGTGCAATCTTCCCTCATCCTCTCCCCCTCTCCCAACTCCATCCCCATCCCCCCCCAGAAGTCAATTTACCCCAGACATACCCATCATCCGACCACCAACGAAAGTAGAAAAGCTCTTCTCCATGGTGCGTGGCTCGAGGTCCTGCCCCTCCCTTCCGTGCAGGTATCTAGAACTCCTGCACCTCTTCGCCCGCCCAGGGGCAGCCAGCGGGCGGTTTTGCGTGACGTCTGATCCAACATGCCCGAAATGACACTAGAGAGATGAGTCGGCCCTCCCTGCGGTCGAGCACCGCGAATGCCTCCTGACCCCCTGAACGCTACCGAATGCAGACTCCCCAACCCAACCCAAGGACTGTGCCAAGCATCAGCCGATATGGAGACACCCTAAGGGCAGGTCGTATGTAAACATAGTTCCATGTTCCCATTTCTCTCTCTCCCTCCAACAAGTTCCACAGACCACCCACCCCTCCCCTCCTCTTCGCACACTCCCCTCTCCCCTCTCCTCTCCCCACCCCCCTCTCAATCCCTCCCCCTCCTCCCCCTCTCCCCCTCCTTCCCATCCCTCCCCCCTTCCCCTCCTTTCCCCCCCTCCCTCCCTTCCCCTCCTCCCCCCTCCCTTCAACTACTTTCCAAATGGTGTTAACTGGGGAAACATACCCACCCCCCTCCGTTTTGACTCCATATACATAAGTCGAAATGCTGTGCTGCAGAACATATGCGTCCCTTGTGATGTTTCCTGATTTACCTAACTCAAGCAAGAGGTCCCCCCCCCTCTTCCCCACTTCTGTATATACCCTCCACTCCTCATAAGCTGCTCAAACACTGTGTCATTTTGTACCCATCAAGAACCTCCAAATCTGCTCAACGAATGCTTAAAAGTGTCTAATATCCAATGTATGTTTTTATAAATGTTTTCGCAATTGTATCAAACTGTAACACATGTGGATATACCACCCCACCCCCCATCCCCTCCCTCTCTCCTGATCAAAAATAATGTCCCCTTCGCACTAACAAAAATAACACGAGACCCAGATGGAAGATCCCTGGTCTTACAGGGTACCCTCTCGGGATCCCCTATCTCCTTCATCAACATATACGCCCCCAATGAGAATCAAGTCTCATTTCTCCAAAAATTACTTGATTCACTAGACCAGGCTTCATTAGCCTCGTTAGTTTTGGCCGGTGACTTCAATGTGGTTCTCTCCCCTGACCAAGACAAATCCTCCATACAGTCAACCCTTCACACCGCCCAAACTCAAAAAAAGGCCAAAAAGTTTCGAGAAATTCTAAAAAAATTCTCCCTAGTGGATATATGGAGGAGCCAGCACATGGGTCAGAGGAGCTACACATCCTTTTCAGCTCCTCATCAGTCTTACTCGCGGATCGACTATTTTCTAGGCACCAACAATATTCTCCATGCATCTACCCAGTCCGATATAGGTCCAATTACATTGTCTGACCACACCCCTGTTGAATTAACCCTCTCTCTGCCTTTGGTAAAAAGTAACACATATAAATGGAAGCTAAATGATTCGCTCCTCAATGACCCAAAAATAGTTCAGACAATTATACAAAAATTAACATCATTCTTCGAAATAAATAGAGGATCAGTTTCGACATCAGCAATGCTCTGGGAGGCACATAAAGCCTCAATAAGAGGAGATCTCATCTCAGTGGCCTCTTATAAGAAAAAATTAAAACTCAAAATACAAAAAGAGCTAACAGATAAGATCCTAAATCTGGAGCAACAACACAAACTTTCCCCCTCTAAAAGATTATACAAAATACTTGATAAAACAAGATTGCAACTGAAACAAACCCAGCTTGAGAGGTAGAGAGGGCGTTGAAATGGACCAATCAAAGGTTCTACGACAGGGGCAACAAAGCAGATAGACTTCTGGCCGCAAAATTGAGAAGCATAAAAGCTAAATCCAAAATCACTAAGATACGCACCAAAAATTGCCAGATCTCCTTTGTGGAAAAAGAAATCGCCCAAGAATTCGCCAAATTTTATGAAGAATTATATAACCTTCACCCACCAGATCAGCAGCAAGACAGTGCCAAAATAGCCTCGCAATACCTAGCGGAGTGCAACCTGCCCTTCCTAACGGAGGAGGAGTGAGAAAAACTAAACCAAAAAATGTCACAAGAAGAACTTATCCAAGCCATTAGCTCCCATAAATTAACCAAGACACCTGGGCCAGATGGCTTATCCAACGTTTACTACAAGACGTTTGTGTCGACTCTCTCCCTCTTCCTCCTAGACATGTTCAACTCCTTTCTGAAGGGTGAACCAATCCCAGGAACAATCTCGGCCACCAACCTAGCCATAATCAACAAGGAAGGAAGGGACCCGCTACAATGCGGTAGCTACAGACCGATCTCCCTACTTAACACAGACCTTAAACTCTTCAGCAAGATCTTAGCAAACAGACTAAACCCAATTCTCCCCAGACTTATTCATATTGAGCAGGTGGGCTTTGTGTCAGGAAGACAGGCCTCTGACAACACCCACAAAATTGTTGACATTATCGACCATGTGCATCTCAATAAACTCCAAGCCATGATCTTAAGCCTTGATGCCGAGAAGGCATTTGACCGAATCAAATGGTCCTTCCTGGACCAAACCATGCTTAAATTCGGTTTCACAGGTCCATTTTTAGAAGGAGTTCGAGCTCTCAATCAAAACCCCACAGCATATCTTAAACTACCAGGTGGACAACTAAACCCAATTCCAATCAAAAATGGAACTAGGCAAGGCTGTCCCCTATCCCCACTATTATTCGCAATCTCAATCGAGCCACTAGTGGCCCAAATCAGAGCCGAACCAAGTATAAAAGGTATCCCGATCGCAGACACTGAATATAAAATTTCCCTCTTTGCGGACGACGTAATCTTGACCCTCACTGACCCGCACATATCCCTCCTAACCTTCAAAAATTACTAGACCAATTTAGTCAGGTCTCTGACTACAAGGTCAATATGGACAAATCCAAAGCACTTAACCTTTCTCTATCAGAACCTATCTGGAGACTACTACAGTCTAACTATAAATAAAGATGGAACTTGTCCCACATAAAATACTTAGGAGTAAAAATAACCAACACTTACAAATCACTTTACCAATCGAACTATACCCCCTATTTGATCAAATTAAAAAAGACTTGGACTCCTGGAACAACCACCAAATCTCCTGGTTTGGTAGAATTGTTTCTTGTAAAATGAATATCCTCCCCCGTCTTCTATACTTTTTCCAAACCCTCCCAGTAACAATACCTCTATCAGAACTGAAAAATATACAGTCCCACTTATTCCGATTTATTTGGAAAAGGCACAAACCCAGGGTCCCGAGGTCGGTTATGCTGTCCACAAAGACGAGGGGTGGGGCTTAGGCGCACCTGACGTGATCAGATACTATCAAGCAGCCCATCTACGCCAGGCGGTTGTCTGGAATAATCCCACGACTTCTAATTGCTGGTTGGCGATAGAATCTTACCACGCATCTCCCACTCCCCTCCCTGTCATCCTATGGTCCCAAGCAAACAAAGAAAAACGGACCCAGAAACTCGAACTTGGAGCAATAAGATGCACATGGTCCATCTGGCTTAAAAACATAGGGAAGTATGGCATATCAGCATCCCCCTCTCAACACCCCTATCTTCAGAAACCCAGAATTCCCGCCTTGATGCTCCCATAATCAATTCGGTCAATTTCAGGACCTAAATATTAGAATGGTTGCAGATCTGCTGAAGAAAGAGGAAATTCTGTGCTTCCAAGAGCTCCAAGATAAGTATTCCTCACACGACCTTCACCTGTTTAAATTTTTACAATTCAGACATTTTATCCGAGCCCTCTCCCAAAACGCCAAATTTCCCGCCCTGACCAAATTTGAATCCTTCTGCCTCAAAGGCGAATACCAAAAAGGACTTATATCCGAGATATACAGGGGGATAAAGTAGACCTCCCCCCCCCGTCCCACTCCTATATGCAAAAGTGGGCTGCTGATCTTAAGCTTCAGATGGACATGGAGGACTGGGAGGATGTCTGGGAATCAGCTACCAAAACATCGATTTGTACCTTAACAAAAGAAAACATCTATAAAATCCTTTTCCAATGTTACCTGACCCCGAGCAGACTGAGCCAGATCTTCCCCGGCACACCAGACCTGTGCTGGAGGAGATGTGGGCAAAAGGGAGACATGGCCCACATTTGGTGGTCATGTCCCGAAATCCAAAAGTTCTGGACCAGAGTTCAGAAACTTCTCCATGAAACCCTTGGACTGGAAGTCCCCTTTGACCCCCTGACGTATGTTCTGGGAAAACCAATAGAAGACCTCCCTTCTCCACTATCCAGGTTGACCTCCTCTATCTTGACAGCCACTAGGTGTTCAATCTCAGCGACTTGGAAACAAACAAAAGCACCCTCGAAAAGAACAGTTGTTAATAGAATAAACACGGTCATGAACATGGAAAGGCTCACCGCTATGTTTAAACAGAAGATGTCCCAATTTTACAAGACCTGGGAACCATGGCCAGGCACCGGGACTCCACCAATCCTTCAGATCCTGGCCCTAGCTTGAGCCTCAACTGAAAAACCCGAAATAAAGACGACTGCCCCACCATCTTCCATCAGCCCCCCCCCCCTCCTATGCCCCCTCCCCACCCTTCTCTTTCTGTCTCACCCATCACTCCCCCTCCCTTTGTCTCACCTTTAATCTGTCTCTTAAACTATGAAAACGGTTTATTGGAGGATTGACGTATAACCATTAGTCATAGCCTATGACTGCACTGCTAATTATGAAATGCTATTATCTTCTGTATTTCTGTTACAAGTCCCCAATAAAGGAAAAAGATTGTTAAAAAAAAAGTCAATGTGCTATATGAGCATTTACATACTGCAATTTTCACAAAATTGTGACAAAATTGACAACATTTTCAGTACTGTGACCTTTGCTGCAATTTCATGAGAACAGGAAATTTGTTTTTTAAGCACATTTGGAGGCAATTCGCACAATCAAAATATATCCTATTCAAACGTGGAATAGAACCATTGAAATTCACAAGAGAAAGCATCTGCTTAGAGATGTGCAAAGTAAGGCAATTACAGTTCAATATTTTCTGTGCAGATGTCACCATTTTTTCTGATAATTTCTTTAAAATATATAGCAAATAAAAATACCTCTTATGAGCACATTTACATCTCAAACAGGTCCACACACCTTTCCTTATCTCTCGACATACAATGCTTCCAGTGCAGTCTGATAAAAGGTGTGCAATTAACCGGCACACTGCTGGATCAGAGGCAAGTTTCTTAACAGGGGTAAGTCCCTGTTACATGGATATTATATCCGTATGTACTTATTTACACTATATATGGGACTCATTAGTTCCTCCTGTGGATATTATATCTTTATGTACATAGTTACGATCATCACCTTGAGTGCAATGAAAAGGGGACTGCTGTGACTTCGTCACTTTCTCTGTGGTTTCTTAATATATATTTTCCCTATGCACCAGGCCCTTACTTATATACACTTTCATATTTAGGTTTGAGCGATATCTTGCCACCATCTACCTCATAGTTCTCTGCCCAACACAGTCTCTGTTTTGGTCTTCCAAACTCAGGGTGGTCCCTGGACCTTCATTATGGGTCAAGGGCCCCTGCAGCAATCCTTGCTCTTCCCCTGCCCTCTAGCAGGACCAGGAGAATAGGTAATCACTCACTCTCCCCCTTAGTGAAGAGGACTAGGGCCTGCCAGTGCACAGCAGTCGACAGCAGTCAGCATGATACCTTGTGTCTCTCTCAACGGTAGGGACACTACTGAATTTGGGGTTGCACCTCCCTTAAGTACAGTAGGGAGAAGGTACTAGGTCTGAACCAAGGATTGCAAAGATGTAGTTTGTAGCAGAGCACATCTACACTGGCGACACACTTTATTCGAGCTCGGCTAGTCCCACAAATTCGGGTATACCCGGGTGTATTGAGGTTTGTGACTGTTTTCTGCCCGAGTGCATTGCGTTATTTTCCAGGCAGGGATTGAAGCATTTTATTCCCGCTGGCTGCAATACTGCACAGTATATATATATATATACTGCATTACAATTCATGAATTTATGCCATCTGGTAGACACGCGAAGCATTGCAGCCTTTTAAATCCTAATCATTATCATTTAACAGATCAGCCGCCCGTCAGCCAGGCATGAACCCAGGCTGGGAAGGCAAACGCAACGGGGCTTGTCAGAGGTGAGGAGCGGCGCATTCCAGGTATCTGCCAGGTACATACTGGGTATTTGCTCGAATAAAGTGTGTCGGTGCAGTAAATGACCTTCCGTTCTGATAAAATTGAAAAAATCCCCAAGCAAACTCAGAATAAACAGATCAGTTTATTGCAGGCTCAAAAAAGATGGACTAAATGAACGCACCTACTCGTTTCATGCAGAGGCACTTTATCAAGGTGTAAGGTTAAACTGGGTGTATAAAAATGAACATTAACCGCGCTCAAAGTAGTGATATAATATGCATAAATAGATGTATATAAATAGAATTTTCAAACTCCACCATATAGTGAAATAATGTGGTTAAATATATAACATAAATGGTGCTTAGTGATTAACAACAAGTGAATAATATAAAACCTGATGATTCAATTGAATATATGAGGCTGCTGCTGATTCATTCCCTGACAAAGTAACTTGTTTTATGAAACGCGTTGGAAGGAGGTGTGATTCAACACATCACTACATTTTTTTTTTCAACTTTGAGTTTATTGAAAGAGTTTTCAATACATAAAGTATCACAGTACACATCAAAGGAGTCTCTCAAACATAACATTCCCGTGCGATATCAAAGTACTCCCGAGAGTACCTATTCAGTCTGGACCGTAACATAACTCCGGTTTTGCATTGTGTGGTACAATTAAGGTGCTGCGCTATGGGAGAAATAAAATAAAAGTGAGGCTAGGGGGGGGGGGATAGGGGGGTGGTGGCCCCGCGAGTGCGGTCCTCTCCAGCTTTTAGGCTAAAAATTAGTATTCAGATCATGATTTGCATCATCCCTCAGCTCTCGTTGGCGTACACTGGCGACACACTTTATTCGAGCTCGGCTAGTCCCACGAATTCGGGTATACCCGGGTGTATTGAGGTTTGTGACTGTTTTCTGCCCGAGTGCATTGAGGTATTTTCCAGGCAGGGATTGAAGCATTTTATTCCCGCTGGCTGCAATACTGCACAGTATATATATATATATATACTGCATTACAATTCATGAATTTATGCCATCTGGTAGACACGCGAAGCATTGCAGCCTATTAAATCCTAATCATTATCATTTAACAGATCAGCCGCCCGTCAGCCAGGCATGAACCCAGGCTGGGAAGGCAAACGCAACGGGGCTTGTCAGAGGTGAGGAGCGGCGCATTCCAGGTATCTGCCAGGTACATACTGGGTATTTGCTCGAATAAAGTGTGTCGGTGCAGTATCTCATAGGTCTCTTATGTCTTATTGCTTCCCTGTGTGTGCCCGGGATGCCTGCTGCAATGTTCCCGTCCTTCGAATGAAAACGCATTTTGAACTATTATTGCCAGATTGTGGTGACCTCAATCCCCGGGATATCGGTCTGTTCCAACCAAGGAGACCAGACTTTTAGATATTTATCACCAGTGTCATTAACCAAACTCGTTAATTTCTCCATCTGGCATATGTACCACATTCGATTTCTAATCTTGGAGATATTTGGGGTTTCGGGTTGTTTCCACATAGCTGCGATCTCGCACCGCGTTGCCGTTGCGAAATGTGCAACTAATTTATTACCAGTTTTAGAGAGTCCCAGCCATGGTCTATTCAGGAGGAACAGCCACGGGTCCGGGGGAATTGTGAGATCAAAAATCTTCTGGATCCAATTTCTAATTTCTTCTCAAATGGGCGAGATACGGGGGCAAGACCACAGCATGTGCAACAGGTCGGCCGATGCTCCAAACTGTTTTGGACACAGCGGGGAGTATCCTGGCACAAACCTTGATAATTTCAGAGGGGTGAGGTACCATCTCATCATTACTTTATATGCGTTTTCCTTCAAAGTCGTGCAGATAGAGCTTTTGGCTGCCGCCTCAAATATGGCCAACCAGTCCTCCTCCTCCAGGACTTCTCCCAGATCAGTCTCCCACTTAATTCTGTATGCCAGTTTTTGCTCTTGTCGTGTGTTCCCAGAACCCACTATTTCTCCATAAATCTGCGATATAAGTCCCCGTGTGTCTGCTTCAGTCGGACAGAGCTTTTCGAATGTAGTTAATGGTGGGTATGGCGTGTTCTTGTTAAAGTACGCCCTGAGCTGGAGGTACCAGAAAAATTCGGAATGTGGGATGTTTTTCTCAGATCTAATTTGTTCAAATGATTTAATTTTATTTGGTATCCCCTCCAGATCTCTCAGTCGATTATATCTATTTTGTTTCCAAATTTCTGAAGTCTGTTCTGGTAATCCTGGTGCAAAGTCGGGGTTACCCCATAGCGGGGATATCAGTGAATGTTTGGATGTTAGGGCATATTTAAATTTAGCGGCCCCCCAAATCGCCAATGAGTTGATCATCAAGGAAAGCGGCCGGTCAGTCCATTTAATGGCTGTTTTAGGTAACCATAATATATTGTCTAACTCCAATGGGGAGCAAACTGATGTCTCCAGATCCACCCATCTTTTCAATGCTGGGTTGATCTGCCATTGTGTGAGTTGACACAATTGCGCCGCCTTGTAGTAAGATACCAGGCAAGGTACCGCTAGTCCCCCTGTCCGAATTGTCTTTCTCATAATTGTCTTGTTTACTCTCGATTTTTTCCCACCCCATACAAAATTGGAGATTTCAGACTGGAGTGAGAGTATTTCCTTCAGTCTCAGTGGCACTGGTAGAGTCTGAAAAAGGTATAGGATGCGGGGGAGGAGATTCATCTTTACACTATGTATCCTACCAATCCAGGAGATCCTATATGGCATCCACTTTCTCAGATCATCTTTTAGGGTTCGAATCAGTTTGGGATAATTTGCTTCGTAGATGCCCTTATATTCTTTAGTGATATGAACTCCTAGATACTTAATATATTTTGGTTGCCAATTGAAATTAAAGTTCAGACTCAGTAGTTTTTATCTGTTGCTTTTGGGAAGCTGATATTCAAGGCCTCTGATTTGGTTTGATTAATTTTAAATCCAGATATCCTATTAAATTTATCTAGCAGGTCAAATAGGTTCGGCAGAGAGGTAAGGGGTCTAGAGACCATCAATAAGATGTCATCAGCATACAGGGCAACCTTATGGGATTTCGAGTCTATATTGATCCCTGAGATATCCGGGTTGTTGCGGATCTGCGCAGCTAGTGGTTCTATACACAGGGCGAATAAAAGGGGAGATAATGGGCACCCTTGTCGTGTACCGCTTTTAATTTGAAATGTATTTGATGGGAATCCCTGGTGTATGACCCTAGCAGCGGGGCCGGAGTACAACGCCATTATAGCGCCACTCACCTTGTCCCCAAAGCCAAACGCCCCAAGCGTCTTTCGTAAGTAAGGCCAGTCAATCTTGTCAAAAGCTTTTTCTGCATCCAGACTCAACATCATAGCTGGTATTTTCTTATTATTGGCTATCTCTAGCAGATCAATGATTCGTCGGGTGTTGTCCGCAGCTTGTCTACCTTTAATAAAGCCGACTTGATCTGGATGTATAAGTCTGGGCAGGATGTGACTCAATCTATTGGCTATTAGTTTGGCGTATATTTTAATATCAGTATAAATGAGGGAGATTGGGCGATAACTTTTGCAATCTTGCTGATCTTTTCCTTCCTTATAAATCACTGAGATAGACGCTTGAAGCATCTGCTCCGGAAACGCGTCTCCCGCCAATACGGCATTAAACATTCGGAGCAGCCATGGGGCCAGGTTCTTAATGAACTTCTTATAATACAGCCCTGTGTAGCCATCAGGGCCTGGGGCCTTTGAAGGCTTGAGGTCTGTTATGACCTGGGTAAGTTCGTCCATTGTGAACTCCGCTTCTATCACCCCTCTGTCCACCTCATCTAGCCCTGTCAGGTTGGCGCTCGTCAGAAAATCTTCTGCGGCCCTCGTAGTTTTGGTATTATGTGCCACTTTCTCTCCATTATATAAGTTTTCGTTGAAAGATCTGAATTCTTCTACTATGTTTTTCGGATTTGATGTAGAGGCCCCAGTTTTTAATCGGATTGCCTGTATATTATAATTTGAGTATTTGGTTCGTAATTTGCGCGCTAGCATAGTATCTGGCCTGTTTGCCTTTTCATAGTATTTCCTCTTTGACCAACTCAGTGACTTGTCTGCCTGCGAGGTCAGCAGAAGGTTTAGTTCAATTTTCGTGTTCTTTATTTCCATTAATATCTGTGGGTCAGGTCGTTTTTTATGCCTTGTTGTGAGGGCATGTAGTTTATTGTGGAGCGTCACCAATTTGGTGTTTCTCTCACGTTTTCTGCGCACTGCTATACCAATTAATGTGCCCCTTATGGTTGCCTTATGGGCTTCCCAGAGGGTAAAGTATGATTTTACTGAACCATGATTAATCTTAAAGAATTGGTTAATTTCCTCGCTTACTGCTCCGCAGACATCCGGGATTTTTACCAGCGACTCATTAAGCTTCCAGTTTGCACCAGGCCTATCAGAACGAATTTGAGTGCACCGTAGCTCTATAGGTGCATGGTCAGCCCACGAAATATCATGGATCCTTGTAGAGGAGACCAAGGAGACCAGTCTACTAGAGATGAAGAAATAGTCGATTCTGCTATATGCGTCATGGGGATGGGAATAGAAGGTATAATTTCTCTCCAAGGGATATAACTCCCTCCAGATATCAGTCAGCTGATTTTTCTTAAGTCCCTTCTTTAGAGCCACTACTGCCTTGCGCTGCCCACGTCTGGGTGCGCCCGACCTATCCAGGTTTGGGTTGATCGTGAGATTAAAGTCACCAGCCAGGATAATGTGGCCTTTGGCTATCTGGGACAATTTTTGGAAGAAGTCTCTGAAGAAATCATGACTTTGCTCACAAGGAGTATATACCGTTGCCAGGGTGATCGGTTGTTCGAGGATAATTCCCACAACAATCAAGAATCTGCCTGCCTTATCCCTCCTGAGTGTCTGCAGTGTAAAGGGTATGCTATTATGAAAGAGGATCCCTACCCCTCTCTTTTTCTCTTTGGCAGACGCTAGGTAGAATTGCCTATAGTGGTTATCTAAATATTTAGGGGAGCTGCTAGTACTGAAGTGGGTTTCCTGCAGGAGGAGCACGTCTGCTTTTTTCCTTTTGTAATCTATGAATGCGGCCTTCCTTTTTATGGGGCTGTTAAAGCCGTTGACATTGTTAGAGATGATATTTAACGCCTTTTAAGTCGTATTATGTGTACGCATTTTCCTGGTGTGTAACATTGTTGATGCCTCATGATCTGTAGGACCTGGGTGGTCTCGGAATGGGCCTGTAGGACCTCGGATGGAGTGGGTGTGGGTGATCTTTTATCATGAGGGTTCTGCGCATCGATATGGCGGGGTGGCCTGGAGGGGGAGGGTAAGGAGGGAGCATGGGAGCGCGCAAAAAAACTAAACAAAATGGGAAGAGCCTTGTCTGGGGTGAGCCAGATCCGGCTCTTCAGCCCTACGGACTGGACAGTTGCCTGGCACCACTGGGTTGTGGTACCAGGCCTTTGTAGATCTGTCTTCTGTAGGGGAGAGCGGTCCTCATGGGCTAGCTCCATGAGGTACCTTTTTCGAGGCGCCGACGAACTACTAGGGTAGTTCACACCGGCAGGTCAACAAAGTGTAAGAAGTGACATAGTGTAAGTGTAAAAGTGTAAAACCTCCTAACATTTCCAAGTAGTTTCAACTAAACCTGACTTAGCTTTGGTTGAGCAGCTGTGGCTGGATGACCGGAGACCCCCGCTGACCGGCCGCCCCCCCCCGCCTTCACTGCCGCACCTCCTCCTGCAGTGTTGCCTATGCCAATCTCTGCTTCGCCCGTATCCACTGGTAAGGACAGGGCTGGGTCAGGCTCCACATAACTATCAAGCAGAGGGGTACCCGAGGCACGGACCCCCACGGGCGTCTCCGGTCTCCCAGCCACACCATCTGCTGCAAGGATAAAGAGAATGAACATAGGATAACATTAGGCTGTCTCTTAAACTAGACGGCAAACAAATGGGGTATATCTGGCACAGCTGTGTCTAACTAAGCAACCCCTTAGGTCCCTTCATCCGCAGGGTGTCCAATATAGAGAGTCCTCCCCCCTCCTCCCTCCCGCACCTCCCCCGGGGCCTCCCCCGGGCCGGGGCATGACAGTAATGGTCGATGGGCCCCCCGTGCCTCCTCCCTCTGCTCTCCGTCCGCAGCTTGCCTGGCTGCCACTCGTGGGATCCCTCGGGGGTGACGGGAATCAGGCCCCTTATCCAGTCCCTCCCACCCACCCCCATCGCCAGTCCCCGGACGCTTCCCTCTCCCCCGCTACCCTCCTCTGTCGTTTCCATACGGGACGCCGCTCCGCTGTGGGGGGGGTGCAGTCCTCCTGGTGCCTCCATGGAGGAGAAAAAATGGCGTCGCGTGCGACCAACCGGAAGTTCCGCCGTCCCAGAGGTCGGCGGGGCAGGCGGAAGTCATATGGGCCAGGGCAGAATGGTGACGCAGAGCCTTCTTCACGTCTGCGGTGCCGCCTCCACCTTCTTCGCGCTCTTTTCTTGGCTTCCTGCCAAATGCTGCTGAGGCTGCGATGTTCGATGATGACCACCAGGGGGAGACGGAGAGAGAAAAAAAAAGGCACAGGCAAGGGAACCCGGCGGCCATGTATTCCATGGGGGGGGGTGGGAAATAGGGCACTTTGCCTGTAAATGTTTAATTGGACACGGCTGCTGCTGGGAGACTCGGCTCTTCACTGATCTGTAGCCTCCGGAGTCCCCACTTTCTGCCAGGACGTCTCCAGCACTGGATCGGGCTCCGGATTAAGGTGAGGAGGTTGGGAGGGACCTGGGCTAGGCGTCCTCTGTATCAGCCCCAGTTTCTTTAAAAAAGCGTCACCATCTTCCACCTTCCGCAGTGTGTTTGCGACCCCGTTTTTCACCACGAGCAGGGCAAATGGGAACAACCACCTGAAGCGGGTCCCCTTTTCTTGCAGCACTTTTTTTATAGGGCTTGGCTCCTGCGTCTGGCAAGGGTAGCTGGCGACAGGTCTTGGAAGACCTGAAGCCTGAAACCCTCGAACTCCAGGGATCTTGCCTCTCTCGCCATCTGGCAGACAGCATCTTTGATGCGGAAATAGTGGAACCGCACTATTATATCTCGAGGGGGGTCTCCCGCTTGCGGCCTTGAACGAAGTGCTCGGTGGCAGCGGTCCAAGTGTAAATCCTGCTCCGACTTATCTGGGAGCAAATGCTCCAGCCATTTTTGAACAAAGTCCTTGTGATCTGTAATAGTTTCTGGGATTCCCCTTATGCGGACATTGTTCCTTCGTTCCCGATTTTCAGAGTCCTCTTGTTTGTCTGCTATCTCTCGGACCTTTTCTGCCAATTGGGAGACCGTTTTATTAGTTTGTACTATGGCCCTCGTGTTGGTATCCATTTTTTTCTCAAGGTTCCCGGTCCGTTCACCCACCGCGTCCAAATCTCTCCGTAGGTTCCAGAGTTCTTTGCGGAAAAAGGTCTTCATTTCCCCGCAGAATTCACGGAGATCCTTTCTCCTGACCAATTCTTGGTCATCTGCTAGTGGGGTTAGTGTCTCGTTGTCGAACTCTGACTGCATAGTTGGTGTGGGTGATACAGAGCCTCCTGCTGCTGACGGTGGGGCTTTGTTGAAATATGGCTTGACCGAGGGGTCTTTTTGTTTCGATTTTGCCTTGGCTGGCATCCCCAGGTATTCCGCCAAGTTTATCAGCCTTCTGGAGGTTTTTATGGTGATTTTTATTGTCACTTTGCTATATGATTCTTGCCAGTGTGAAGGGAGCTAATTCCCTAAGCTGCCATTCACCCTAGCTTCTGGGGGCGTGTCCCATAGCTACATTTTATTGTGGACATTTCAACATCCCACTCGTGGGAGGTTTATATGAACTCTCTAATCAGCCAGCATTGCCAGAGACGCGACGGACTTGACGTGACGTCATCAGAAGTCTCCTCCAAGTCTGACACGTGGATCCAATGGAGCACCGGCATTTCTCCATACCGGTCGGAGTATTACTCTGCAAAGCCCCCTAGATCCACTTAGCATCCACTAAGACTAAGAGGAAGCAGAGACAGTCACCTGGAGGACGAGGATTTTGGTCCCTTAACCCTGCAAGAACTCACGCGATCTGGTGTAGAAGAGCTGCTGATGTGGTAACATGTCCCTAACATGCCATGCCTATATAATTATTGATTGATGTACGTGCGATACTAACCTGCTGAAACTGTTTCACAATATATATTTATATACTACACTATGAGGGTTTAAGCTGTTTTCTCTCTTTGTTTTTGTTAGTAAGGTAAAACTGAACTGCATTCATTTATATACATACCTAACTGTTTCACCGCGCCGCCGAGCGTGACATCACAAGTGCCCGACTGCAAAATGGGCCACGCGCACGCGACGTGAACCCTCATTGGACCAGCAGATCAGGTGGTAGGTCTATTCAATAAAACAAACTTTATTTATAAGAATATAGAAAACAAAAACACACTGAATGAATATAAAAACAAAAATACTAAAACCAATTGTATAAACAATATGCAAATCTCCCTGGATGGATATTACAGATGGTAATGACCAATGATACAAGTATGTATCACTCATTGAGATAACAAAATACAAATGTTTATTACCACAATGTCTTGATTAGATATAAACATATGTAAAGATAATCCAACTTCTATATATTGTTGTCTTTAAATACATGCTTACTTCTGATGATACAATGAGATCAGATCCTCTATTAAATATACTGTTCTGTCTATGATGGAGTAATATCTTAATATTGCTAATGTAATGCATCTTATAATGTTCTTATTCCTTTTGATGACCTGTTCCTATATATTTTATAATTTCACCCCTGTTTCACTTTTATTTTGTTTTCCTTATATATATAGTTATAGGATTTATTTTGCAATGTAAATTTAGGTCATCAATTTATATCCTATGTTCTGTCTCTCACACACCAGTGTATATTGTACAGAAAGTATCATATAACATTCTATTATACTTTTTAATTGTTTACATCCCATATTTATCTTATGTATATATTTTAAAAAAGTACAGATATTATACACTGGTGTATGGCTACTAATGTAACCAAGGTTTGAACTATCCCCTGTTGTTTCTACAGATGGAGATATGTAATTGGTATACATAGAAGTTGGAATAGCTTTACATATGTTTATGTCTAATGAAGATATTGTGGTATTAAACATTTGTATTTTTTTATCTCAATGAGTGATACATACAGTACTTGTATCAATGTTCATTACTATCTGTAATATCCATCCAGGGAGATTTGCATATTGTTTATACAATTGGTTTTAGTATTTTTGTTTTTATATTCAATCAGTGTGTTTTTGTTTTTTATATTCTTATAAATAAAGTTTGTTTTATTGAATAGACCTACCACCTGATCTGCTGGTCCAATGAGGGTTAACGTTGCGTGCACGTGGCCCGTTGTGCAGTCGCGCGCTTGTGACATCACGCTTGGTGGCATGGTGGAGCAGTTAGGTATGTATATAAATGAATGCAGTTCAGTTTAACCTTACACCTTGATAAAGTGTCTCGGCATGAAACGTGTAGAAGCGTTCATTTAGTCCATCTGTTTTGAGCCTGCAATAAACCGATCTGTTTATTCGGAGTTTGCTTGGGGATTTTTTCAATGTTATCAAGATTGGAGGTCATTTAGCTGTTCTCTGCTACAAACTACACCTTTTGGATATCTACTTCAACAGATTGCACGCTGTGGATGTTGCTGGAATGCTTGAAGCTGGCAGGTAATGGGCCAAAGTGCCCTGATATCAAGTCCTGTCAGCAGATTTATTTGTTATTTATTACCTTGTGTGGGGGTTTATATTGTAGTGTCATTATCTGTGGTTGTTATGCAAACACCACTAGACACTCATCTCACTTAGGTCCTTCAATTGTGCCTCATTCCTCCTTACCATTCTACCAACATCTGGACATTTATTCATTATCAAGTTTGATATAGAGCCTCGTATGATTTTGAGCACCATTCTCGATATTTTATACTGAACCCAGGATTGGGCAGAACACAGACCTAGTCAGACCTCCTCCCCTTCCACTCAGGGGAAAAGCCATGATTAGTACTGGCACTGCCTGCTCTTAACAGAACTTGTATGCCAGTGAGGGCAGAATGGTAGCCAGAAACTAGTCATGACTACACTCTCCCTCTGGTGGAATCCAATGGATCCCCACTTGGAGCCAAAATTTAGTGTATCATCCCTCATCAGGTAACCTGTAACAGAACAACATAACAGTAGTGTTTATCTGCAGTAATATTATCACTTGATACACAGTTGATAAGTATACCAGCATAGGTGACACATACAATCTTCCTGCAAAACACAGTACATTACAGCATGAAATGAAAACACAGGCATATAACACAATGTAAATGACCCAGATCCCTCCCATCATGGAGAACCTAATTACTAACTAGTAGTAATGCTGTGGATCTGGCTTATGAATCAATGCACCAGTACTGTCTAAGAATACCCAGTGACTAAGAATACTCTCTTTGGATGTACAGTGACTAAGAATACCCTCATTGGATGTTGTTCTGAAACCTATTCTACTCTATCCATGTAAATAGATCTGCCTACCTTCCACACCCCTACAAGGTATGCCACCGCTCTTCTAAGTGGTAGAAAGTGCTCTTACTGTGTGCTTTTATGTATTCCCTAATGACATCGTTCAGCCATTGTTCCTGGTTTTCTTCCTCCTCCCCCATTATGGGTTCAGGAACGTAGGGGTACTTGAACCCATGCGACTGCCTATATTATTGTACCACATGTCACTCAGCCCTACTAATCTTTGTAAGCCTTCAGCTTGGCCTGGTAGTACCCAGAACAAGGGTTCCTGCACTTGTGGCCCCAGTACCTAAAGATCACACCTTTGGGTTGAACAATCCCTAAGCGTATCTCGTGCTCCTTGTGCCTTAATGCTTCAGTCGTTTCCTCGGGACAAAATTCTCCCTCAGCCCACCAGTGATCCATTATTTCTCCTACCTCCAACAGAAACCTGATACCGCGCATGTAGGGGACATATCCCTGGAACATAGGGTCCCATTGTGGTAAAGATTTTACTGGTACATCACTGACTAAGTCTAGAGAGAAACACGTTTGATTTTTGGTCACCGCAAGCCACCGTAGCTCACGGAGACAGCCAGTATCCAAGCAGCACGAGCCAACGGAGGTCTGTGCGCATGCGCATTCCAGGTCCAAAGCGAAGGACACCAATGGGAGGCTCCACTAAGCTGCACGGAAGCCAGCACAACACACAGACAAGTGTCATCTCTTAAAACAGCTGAGACAGAGACCTCACAGCAGAGGGACAGACGTGGGAAGGCTGACCCAACCGGATAGAGCTGATGCTGGCAAGCTATGCACAAATACCAATGTGTTTTAGCTGTTTGTGAGTGTACCCTATCTTTAATTTTTCTTTTGTTATTTCATTTTATTATGGTATGTCCCTTTCTCCTCTACTTTATTGAAGACATCGTTGTGGGCAGTGTGGAGAGTCTCTTCCAAGTGTGAAATAGTCACATGTAAGTGTATGTTTTCAATTATATACATACAGTATATAGTATATTCTTTATACACATTATACCACTGACTTTTGTCTTTGTTTTTGTTTTTCTGCCCTTATTCTTCCTATATATAGATACTTCCTATATATACTTCCTATATATACATAATCCATGCGTTGGAAGACTTTTTCTTCTCTGCTAACGTTTTATGGAGGAATTTGAATCACCTTCTTGGACTCTAGCTGCGGGACTTATATATACAATATTTATGCATTTTCAATTTTTGTACATCCTTATTACTTTATTTTGTGCTGGTGTATATTGTTAGGGGGTCTTTTGTTGGTGCTACTTCCATCCCTTCCAATGATTTTACTGGAGCTGCCTCAGTGGAGCCTGATGTAGTTTTCAATGAAAACCCTGGTGTGTCACCTTACTGACATCGCATATTTACTGCCCCCAGAAGTTACACTGTCCGAAATATCTTCATCAGACCCATCCCCAAAGTCCCAATCCTGGGAAGGAACTGCTGTTTTCAGAAGGCTTCGGGCCCACCTTTGAGCGTTCTTAGAAAAGGAGGGTCTCTCAAATACGAGGGGTAGAACCAGTAGGGTCTTGAGCTATAGAGTCATTCAAGTCTGTCTGAGCACCACCCTGACAGAACACCAGAGGTATGCTTACTATGTGAGGTTCCGCAATTGGCTGGGGTTTCCGGCCCATTACACAGTACTGGAATTTGGCCATTTGTTCGGTGGTAAATGTGGGTGTACTCACCAGAGTCACAGATTTTCTGTCTTTCCAGGTGGGCTTGTACATGGTTCATAAAGTGAGCCACGCCCGTGCTAGTTGAAGCGGTACTCACCGGAGCGGGAACCGGCCATTCCTCGTCCAACCCCGGCTGTCACCTTTCTGTTGTCATCAGATTCCAGTCTCGCGGGATCCTGATAGAGGTCGATGTCCTGCACAGGGAAATACATCGACATTCGGTTTTTGCATGGTTGTCGTCCTCCGCGGAGGGGTCGATGTCTCCCGGTACCTTTTCGGCGGATGTCTCCATCAGTTCCTGTGGGGAGTAAGGAGGTGGGCTCCGCTGACTCGCTGGAATACTGGGACTCGCTGATCGGGATGCTGGTTCGCTGACCAGGCTGCTAGGAACAGCCAACCATGGGACGCTCCTCTGCCACTCAGGCAGCACCATCACTGTCATCGGGACCGGACTGCACCGTCGTTCGATGTCACAGGTAATGTTGTCATCTTTGGCAGGATCTGTAGGGGTATATGCCAGATGGCAAAGCACCACAGGCAGCCGACCACTGCTCTTCTAAAAATCTTCTTAAAATCTGAAAACAGCTTCAGATTTTAGGCTTCTGGAGAAAAGATTACATTCTTGTGTGTGGCCATGTAAAGCACAAGGGTGTATGTGTGAGGATTGGACCTCGTTCCCGCCCTTGTGACACATCCCATGATGCATTGGGTGATGCCCCTCGTGCGTGCACTGCGACCTGGGCTCCGCCCCCACGCCGCATCCCGTGACGCAACTGAGAATGTCACTGTTCCCACTTCACGACTGTGCCGCAATACCAGGGGCACTCGAGGGGTTAATGCTAACTCCCTTCATTACTCCACAGCTGGGATACACTCTGCCCCTGCCTATCAGTACACAGTCTATGTGTGATGAGTCACTGCCTGCAGCCCTCCCATTGGCTTCCTGTGCTTTATATGCTCAGCCAGCTCCTAGGCATATTGGCTGAGCATGAACCTTGTTTATGTTTCTAGTGCTTGCCACTAGCATCCTGCTGCCCTGCTATTGCCTTTGCTTTCAGCCTTGTTTATCTGTTACCTGACCTCCGCTTGTACCTGGACTTCTAACTTCTCTGACCCTTGGACCTCAGCTACGCACAACAAACTTTCTGACCTCTCTACTCTTGGACCCCGGCTACACATAACAACCATCTGACTTCTTCAATCCTAGACCACGGTGAGTATCACGACTAATAAGACCTCTCCTACTCTAACCCAGCTACATGACTACGACTCTGCAATCCGGACGCGGTTGTTAGTTGGTGTACTCTAACATCCCCACCTCAGCCCTGCAGTCCAGTCCTGTTTGTGGTGAGCACTCATTACAGTATGCTCAGCCCCACAAACATGGACCCGCTGAGATGGCTCGAGTTCTGTGCATGCTCTCTGATATGTTTGGACAAATGGAGAAACAGATTGACTAGAATAGTCGGCGAATCAAGCAAATTCTACTTAAAGTACAAGCTTTGACTGAACAGGCTAAAAGTCGAGCAAATTCTACTTAAAGTACAAGATTTGACTGAACAGGCTAAACACCTCAATGGTGTCTGCTCCCACAACCGTTCCCATAAACAGAGCATCTGATCCCCGACTCCCTACACCCAACCGCTATGGCAGTGAACCTCTTGGTTGTTGTGGGTATTTTAACCAGTGTTCTATTCAGTTTGAATTGATGCCGTCACATTTTCTATCCCAGTGATCTAAGGTGGCCTATATTGTAACCCTGCTAGTCGATGAGGCTTCACACATCTGGGAACAAAGGCTGGACTTCCCCTGTGACATAGGCCACTTCACCAAGGAGTTCCGCAAAGTATTCGACACACTGGGACGCAAGGTAACCGCTTCCTCATCTCTCTTCCATATTTCCCAAGGCAGTCGTCCCGTGGCCCGGTACGCAGTCGAATTTCGGACCATAGCTGCTGGAATTATGAGGCATTGGCGGCAGCATTCTGGCAAGAGCTCTCCGATAACCTTAAGGATTAACTTGCTGTGCAGGAACGCCCCACGGAACTGTAGGAACCGAGTGGACTTAATATGCATCCGAGTGGACTTAATGTTACAGGAGTGTATGCATCCGAGTGGACTTAATATTACAGGAATGAGGGGCCTAGAGAAATCGACGCAAGCAAGGTATGCAGTCTCTCCGCAGCCACTACACAGAGGCCCTGGACTCTCCGCTTCTGGACCTGGAAGTACCCATGCAGCTCAGAGGCAACAAGCTATCGCCCAGTGAGAAACAGTGCAGATGTAATGCTGGACTCTGCCTTTATTGCGGTAATACTGGACACCAGGTAACTGCTTGCCCCCAGAAGTTGGGAACACCATGTCTCCAGCGAGAGCCTGGAGGATCACACTGGGAATATTAGCTACTTCTCCTCTCAAGATGCCAACCAGGCTTTTGATGCCTATCACCCTAAACGGTGACACCTTCAAGGCCAAAACTCGGGCCCTTCTGGACTCTGGGTCAGGGGGAAATTTCATGGACCAGGGGTTCGTGGAAAGAAACAAAATCCATTTGGCACGTAAAAGTCAACCGGCAGGGCTTGAGGCGGTCGACCCTTACAAACCGCCTTTATTTGTCTTCAAACTATTCCTTTCCAGTTGCAGACAGGAGAGGCTCATACCGAAAGGATCCAATTTGACATAATTTTTTCTCCTACTGTCGACGTTATCCTGGGCCTCCCATGGTTTCAGCTACATAACCCTCGGATCGAGTGGACAGAAGAACAACCTTTTCAATGGAGTTCATACTCCCTACAGAACTGTTCTGTGCCGTCCAAAGGCCTATGTGGGGTTTTTGTACCAGAGCAGGTAACTTCTTATCTGCCTCAAATCTACTCTGCATTTCTGGATGTATTCAGCAAGTCTCAATCCGAGGAGCTTCAACCCCACCGATCATTTGACTGCTCCATCGACCATCTCTCAGTGCCTCCGCAAGGATGTTCTTATCCACTGTCACCTCCAACTCTTGACCCTCGATGCAATGCTCCTAAACAGCCAATGCGAAGAAGTCCGTGATCCTATCTTGATTGAAGAGATGTCTCCCCAGTGAGTTCTTCATTCTTTTCTTCTGTCTTCCTTCTTTTCTTGACAAACTAAGATAGAAAAGAATCCCTTTAGTGTGGCACGAAGATAAACACCCTAATTTAAAACATAATCTTTAATGAGGTCAACTTAAAATAAAACTGTTTGGAAACCACATACACAAGACACAAAACTAATAAAATCAATCAAAAGAACCGAAGAGGTGTGGGACTAAAGTACTAGTATTTCAGTGATTTATATATACCTGTCACTAGACATAGTATAACACTTGGATAGTGTAGGTAATGCCTATTTAGTGTCCTGCAAAGACAGGGTGTAGCCTGAATTAACAAATTAGTAATCCACCATGTAAGGGGAGCCCTATACAGGGACACCTTATCACCAAACTACTGGTAGTGATAGTAGTTTGGTAGGAGTATGCACACAGAGTGCTGCCAGAGAAAAGGATATTACTATGGGAAGCACAGGGTGCTAGTGAAAACCATAAAGCCTGACACAGGTGGATAAAGTAAATAGCACTAGATAATGGCTGATTGCTGATCCTAGTTAGCAAATGTAATGATAGCCCTTCAGGTAGGTAGAATTACTCCGAGAGACGCCCCCACCTATAAGCTGCAAATGTGGTAGCTGCAGTACTACAGGCTGAAGGAGCTGCCCTATGTGAGTGTATCTCTGGCAGCCCCACCATTACTTGATATGTCTGACATGTGGGATAAACAAACTCTAGGTGGTTGAATAAAGGACAGGTACAACCTTAAGTCTGAGTGCTGTTGCTGCCAACGAACGCAGTCTACGAAGCACTCACACCTCTCCGATGAGCCGACGTCACGTGGCGGTGACATCAGACGTACCCTACGTACGTTTCACCGTAACTGACTTCATCGGGGGCCTTCCCTTTCCCTCTCTTATGTGTTGAGCAGGGCATTTTCTGCGCTATACATTAACGCAGCCTTTTTGTATATATTCTTTCTTTTCTTCTTTCTTTTCACCAGTCTTCTCTTCTTTACTTGTAATCCAATGGGGCGGAAGTTGTAGTAACCGCTAAGGTAATGAAAAGGTTAACTCCTCCCACAACCGTCCCGCAAGGTCTAAACAACCACCCTGGGCCAAATACCACGTTCGTCCACCCCCGCTACTCACAATAAACTGGGCACTGGTATTTAACCCCTTCATTGTCTTAGTGGTTAGGGGCTAAGGTAATGAAACTGCTTGTAAATGTATTTTTATTGCATTGCATTGAAGCCGGGGGTCTCCGGAGCTGGTATTAATGTATATCAGCCCCAGATACCCCCAGCTTCAATCCGATGCAGGAAAAATACTTTTTTTTTTTAAAGTCCTCCCGCAAATCCATCTCACCATAGGTGGCGAGATGAGATCTGTGATAAACTCGCTTGTTCAGAGCCTCGATATCGTCAGAGCTACTAGAAAAAAATGCGAGTTGGAGCTTTTTTTCAGCTTCTGCTCGGTGTGTTTGAGCAGGAGGGCTACCACTCAGAGATGCACTTACCGAACGAGATTGGAAGTCATAGGAGCTTTGTGAATAGTAACCTTGCCAAATCATTCGGGAACTACTCAAAAAGCTTGATGAGTGGGGAGGCGTGCACGACAAGGAGGTGAATGGCAGCTTAGAGTGTGAGCTCCATCCCCTCCGGCGTTTCAAAACGATCTAACTCCAGCAAAAACACAGCAACTGCATAATCCAGAATCTGCAGAACGTGTCTAAATATACAGACATGGCATCAACTAAGACTTTAACGAAAAAAACACAGCCGGTGTCTACTTATTTTAAGAGCAAAGAGGCTGCCAGGGCTGACATACCTGAGTCTCCAGTGCAGACAGCATCAGCAGACCCAGAATTGGACTCCTCACCTGAAGAACCAGACGATATGGCTGTAATGAGACGTAAGGACATGAAGGAGTTTTGCAGCAATATGAAACAATTCTTTAAGTCTGAGCTTTGGGCACTTCGGAAGGATGTGGACGCAATAGGGGAGCGTACGGCTGCTTTGGAATCCAGGGCAGATGAGACAGCTACATCCACAGCACAAACGCAGACTCAAATATCCGCCTTAAAGGCACAGGTCACTTCCCTAGATGATAAAATTGAGGACGCAGAGAACCGCGACCGGCGCTGTAACATACGGCTGAGAGGGGTCCCAAAAGCTATAACTGACCCGGAGGAATTCACCTCGAGATGGCTGGAACATATATTCCCAGACATGGCTGCCAGAGACCTGGTTCTGGACAGATGCCACTGGGCACTGAGGGGATGACCTCAGCAAGGAGACCCCCCGAGGGATGTGGTGCTTAGATTCCACTGTTACCGCACCAAAGAAGAAACATGCCGGATAGCAAGGGAACTGAAGGTAGTGGAGTTTGAGAAAATAAAATTCCAAGTGTATCAGGATCTGTCACCTGCCACGCTGGCAAAACGGAGAGCAATGGCCCCAGTTACCAGAACACTACGAGATCAAGAGATTAGATATCGCTGGCTGTTCCCATGTGCCCTCATGGTCTTTAAAAACGGAGTGGCACATATCCTCAAAAATATGGAGGACACTGAGGGATTCCTTAGGAGGGTCCTGGGATCAACACAGAGTCCCCCTCGCCATGCGGCGGCTAAAGATGGCGCCCCCGCGCAGCCATGAGCTAACCCATGACTGATACACTGAGCCCTGCATGAAAGACCCTCCACTAGCCACAACCACCAGAATCTGCTGTTTGGACCAACCCCAACACTGCCCCTCATGCCCTTGGGACCGCTTGGGACCCCTTCCGCAGCCCTCACCAGTCCCTAGAGAGGGGAATCAGCGCCCTACAACGCAGCAGGTCCTACTTACGTTTTTTGGCCGGCGGCCATCTTCCCTTGCTCCTTCCCTTGCTCCTTCCCCGAGGCGCGCGGGAACTTCACTGATCTTCGCAGGCTTGTCCATTGATGTCATCACCCCGCGCCATCTTCCCGCGAGTACTGGATCCCTGGCGCCTGCGCAGTAGAGGGAGGAAGCGGAGGCACCTGCTGCCCTCACCAAGATGGCCGCCGAGGAGCGCTGCCACGCGTGGGATCCGCGGCGCCTGCGCAGAAGAGGGAGGAAGTGGTGGCGCTTTCTGCCCTCACCAAGATGGCCGCCGAGGAGCGCTGCCACGCGCGGGATCCCGGGTGCCTACACAGTAGAGGGAGGAAGCGGAGGCGCTTGCTGCCCTCACCAAGATGGCCGCCGAGGAGCGCTGCCACGCACACAGGACACACAGAATGAGGAGGCTGGCGGGGGCACAGACGCGGAGAAGGTCCAGACACGCTACAAGGGAGTGTGCATAGCAGCCTCCGCTCGTGCCCATGCCCCAGAACTGTGGTCTCCCATATGCATATGTACACATAATAAAAAGGATCTAAGGGAAAGGGGGGGTGGGAGGGTGAGGAGGAGAGGGGGGGGGGAGGAAGAGAGGGGGGGTGGAAGAGAGGGGGAGGAAGAGAGGGGGGAGGAAGAGAGAAGGTGGGGAGGAAGAGAGGGGGGTGGGGGAGGAAGAGAGGGGGATGGGGGAGGAAGGAGGAGTGCGGATGCATATGTACACACTCAATAAAAAGAGGAAGAGAGGGGTGTGGGGGAGGAAGGAGGAGAGGGGGGTGGAGGGGGAAGTGGAGAGATGATGGAGGAGGAGGAGTAGAGGGGGGGTGGGAGAGAGGAGGAGAGAGGGATGGGGGCGTAGAAATCTCAATTCTAGAGTGCCGATCAGCAGCGATAAGCTGATCGGGGCTACTAGAATACAGTCGATTTGAAAAAGTGGCGAAATGTGCCGAAAAGTGGCTTATCGGCACCCGCATGCCGAAAAGTTTTAATCGGGAACAAAAAATGCCGATTTTGGCGACTTTTCGGCGCTTACTGAATCAAGAAGGCAATTTTGGCGAGAAAATGCCGATAAAAGCCTTTTCGGCGCTTACTGCATGAGGCCCTATAAGAGAAAGGCAGACATCAAACTATTACAAGAAACACATTTTAGTAATTCAAACAACCCCACATTTTTTGAGAGGCACTACTGTCAGTTTTATCTCTCCTCTGCCAAAATAATAAAAAAAGAAGGGTTGCCTCAAAAAGAAGGGTTGAGAATATATAATCAAGTCCCCTTCACAGTTGAACAAATTATAAAAGACAGAGGGAAGTTACCTGATTTAAGTAGGCTCATTATATGGTCAGGAACTCACAATAGCGAATGTGTACGCTCCAAATGAATCTACTGGTAGCGCCAAACTTTTCACATCTTTTTTTCATGCACTAAGAAGTTTGACAAACGGTAATATGGTCCTTGCTGGAGACTTTAATTTAGCGCTTAATCCAACTATAGATAGATCCAGAACCCCACCATATCGTAGAATGGAAGATGTTAAAGCCCTATCATCTGGTATAAAAGCAACCTAACCAGATGATGCATGGAGAGAATTGCACCCACAGAAGAGGGAATTTACATTCTTTTCTCACCCTCACCAAACATACACTAGAATTGATAATATTTTTGTAACAGCCATGCTTATACCTAAAATCTCTCATACCAAAATGTATAATATAACCTGTTCGGATCATGCCCCAATTGAACTTAAATGCTCCACCTAAATATAAAAAATCCATGGTGCCCACTGGAGATTAAAGGAATCTCTCCTAAAAATCCCAGAAATTTGTTCAAGCATCAATGAAGAAAATTAGCTCTTTAAGGACAACAAAGACCGTGTAACCTCTTGAGCCACACTCTGGGATGCTCACAAGGAGACTCAAAGAGGTCTGCTAATTGTATTGTATTTCTTTATATAGCGCCAAAGTGTACTCAGCGCTTCACAAAGAATACAGTACAGGGACTTATAATAATACAATAAATGCAGCAACATCGGACAATAGAAAAGGAAATCTGTGCCCTGAAGACCTTGCAATCTAAGTGGTATGATGGGAGACTTACATGGACAGCAGGTGAGGGAATAAGTGCTATAGATGGCAGTGCTTTGTGTGACGGTGAGGGAGTACCCAGGCCAGTAAATAAAGGTATTATGCCCGGCTGGGTGTCCCTGAGCCATATTGGGGAATTATAGAGTGCCAGCTCTGTGACCCAGTAATGGCAGTAACACTGTAATTATATTAAAAATGTCTGTGTGTGTCCCACCAGGTATAAGCTGTTGATAAGGATATCACAGTTTAAATGTATGAGTTATTGTACCCATGTTTCCCTGTAACCCGCGCAAAGGAAAAATGGTTTTAAAAAGCAGCAGCTTACAGCACAGCGCATAGCATTTAGCTAACTTTGGCTAGGATGGTCCAAGAGCGCTGAGTTTTGATGTGAGTGCTGCTGGAGTAAAATCATTAAAAGGTTATGAAAGGGGGCTTGGTTTGGTGCGAGGTTCGCGCATGCCCTTAGCATTATATACTACAAACAGAGCCCAGTGCTAGATCCAATGGCAAAAATACACAGTGAAATACCTATATATCTCTTGAATAAAAGGGTAATTTATTTTAACACTTTGGCCAAAGCATTGTAAGCCTGTTAGTCCCTTCAAGGCTTGACAACAAAATCACAGGTCCTAACACTAATTACAATTCTTAATAACCTGTACAATACTAGGAAGAATGATCATAATTGTTCTGTCATAATCAGCTGCATGATTCTAAATCTGATTGAAATTCTTATTTACCTGGACAATACCAGGAAGAATGCTTTGTATTAGACCTGTCACAATCAGCTACATGCAAAGACCTGTGCATGTGGAAAGTGGGATGGGACGAGCTTTAAACCTGGGAGGGAGGGGCCAACCTCCAAATCAGCTGTGACCAGCTGGACAAAATTAACAAACACACAAATACCAAGTAAGCACATATAAGCCCCCAAAATTACCACAGAGTATATATATATGCATATAAATGCCAGAAATGGAGTGCTACTGGGCATGGCAATATATACTACAAACAAACACAAAGAGAGCCCAGTGCAACCTTGGAATAGGTGGGATATTTAGTTCCCACGCAGCGATTGGCTGCAGAGTTTAAAGATAGGGATTTTGACGGTTTAAAAAATTCTGCAGCCGATCGGGAGATCAGATTCATCGTGCGGTACAAAGTTGTAACATCATAAACAAGATTTGTAACTAGCTTATAAAGTTTGTAAGAACTAAGGACTTCCAAACCAATTCTACGGCGGTAGAATGAAGCAAGCAGCTCCGGCGGAGAAATAGGGGTTGCGAGCGGTGTCACTAGCCAAAGACTGTTTTGCACAACTCCCGCTCCTGGGAAATTGTGCTTAGAGACTCTATTTCTAAAGATTTTGTTCTGGAAGTAGAGGATTTTGTTTTGCTCAATCTCAGTAAGTGCATTTTCTGAATATTTTGTAAATCAAGCTGTGTATGTTCATTGTGTAAATAAATTACAAATTATTTTATCTCTTGCTTTGCTCAATCAAAGGATCCGGGTAATTTGGTGTTAAGAGTGCTGTCCTCCTGTGACACTTTGTCTCAATGGGTGGTAGGAGTGACTGTGGGACAATAGCCATGAGTGCAGGCTTTTGGGATGCTTGATTTATGGGGCGAGTTTTAAAGTTAGTCCATTAAATCAGACGGTTAACACCATTTGCAGGGGAAGAGATGGCAGGGAGGCATGGGTGAGATCAGGTGTATATGTCTGAGTTCAGGCTTAGGGGAAATCCCTAGCAGCAGGAAGGAGTAGATAGAGGTGTGAATAGAGGATTTGTGTGGGTGTTTTATATTGAGGGTAAGAGAGGTGTATAAATAATGGTGGAGTGGGGAGTGGAAGTTGAAGAGAACAGAGACATTCACAAAGGAGTGAGGAAACAATAAACAGAAATAGCAGTAGGGGGGCATAGTGAGATGCAGGAGGAGAGACTTCCCAGTTATTGGAGGATAGAAAAATACAAATAATCACAGCATTTAGACATTCAAGTTCTCACAGTTGCAAAGTTGTTGTTGTTGTTGTGCAGTCCAGATCTTCCTCTAATCTTCACCTCCAATTTCAACTCCAAAATTAACTCTACATGCACATTAAATGTGACACTTTGATGTTACACACAGCCATATGGCTCACAGCTGTAAGGAATCCGCTCCTGGCTTTGATTTTAGCCCTGTTGATGGATTCCAGGGGAGCGTCACCGAGTGCGATACTCCCCTGGAATCCATCAACAGTTCCTTTTCAAGACTTTTGAAACAGTCATTCTACAGGGTCGAGTGATAAGTTGTTTTTGCCTTCTTTATTTATCGTTTATTGTATATATTCACTGTTCACTGTTATTTAAACATCTGGTTTGTTTATTTTATATTGATATATATTTTTGCACTTCACTGTTTGGGTATAGTAGAGCGCCATCTAGCGTTCTTTATTTTTGATTTTAGCCCTGCAGTTTACAAAGTCTCCCTCTGGCAATCAATGGCACATGTGCTGCCTCTC
This sequence comes from Ascaphus truei, assembly GCF_040206685.1. NCBI lineage: Eukaryota > Metazoa > Chordata > Amphibia > Anura > Ascaphidae > Ascaphus > Ascaphus truei. The sequence goes on along the minus strand of NC_134484.1, from coordinate 196,294,174 downwards.
ATTGCAGCTTCAGCCCTGTGCTCCATCATTGGAGGAATGCTCAAACACCTCCCTCCTGTGATTGGCTTGCCACCCTTTATAGGCTAGGCTCTGGCACTGATTCAGTGCCGAGCATAATCCTTCACTGGATGTTACAGTGTTCTGCCACAAGCCTCCTGGCTTGCTTCATTTGTTTACTAACTTTGTATAGTTCTCATCATTAGTTCCTGTGTATCCTGAGACCTGCAGCTACTCTCCACACAGAGGTCTGTTTTCCTGTGTTTCCTGAGGGCTGATGCTACTCTCCATGCAGAGGCCTGTTTTGGACTCCTGTGCTGAAGCACTGGTTTGCCAGCACTGATTCCTGTTACCTGCTGCATTCTCCCCTAGCAGAGGTTACCTTCCATTTCCTGAGGTCTGCTGCTACTCTCAGAAGGATATTCAGAATGCATCCATAATTAAAGATATAGAAAGAAAACATCCAGAAATTATAACTCTAAAATTAACTCTACAGATACTTTAAATGTGACACTAAAGATGTTACACAGCCATGCTGCTATGCTAATAAGTATAGCAGTAGGTAACTAACCATATTATATCAATCAGATGGTTAAGAAGCCTCACTCAAACTAAAGGACGCCAGGTTAGAACTGAATTTACCCTTATCATCACAAACAGAGCAATCTCTAAAATGGTCAAAGCATACATTTTACGAGAAATCCAATAAACCCGACACTATTAGCTACTGTACTAAATGAAGAAATAGACAATCTCCCCAAAATATTCATGCTATAAGATTAAAGTCAGGGACCCTTTCATCAAGCCCTCAGCTCTTATCGCAAGAGTTCCAAAATTACTTCGCAGACCACTATAATGGTATTAAAGTCCTGCATAATGACAACACTAGTAGTAATCTCAACACCTTCCCAAATTGAATAAAGAGGATGGTGACTCTATGGGTAGAAATATCTCAATAGTGGAAATTCTGTTTATCAAAAATTTGAAGCCCTCAAAAGCCCCCGGTCCAAACAGTTTTCGAATCTCTATTAGAAAACATTTTTGAATATATTAGCCCCACAACTTCTCCATCTGTTCAACTCATTTTTTTCAGGTCCCTCATTTCCAGATAGTATATTACAGGCAGCATACACTTTAATCCATAAACAGGGAAAAGACCCAGCAAGCTGTGCAAGTTATAGACCAATTTCACTAATCAATTCAGATCTGAAAATCTTTTGGAAAAATCTAGCAAATAGATTAAGTCCGGTCCTGAGCCAAGTGATCCTGGGTCTTTTAGTCCTTTTGAGGGCTCATGTTAGCCCAAACAGTCCACTTTAGCCCCCCCCCCCCAGTCCTTGGGTAACTTCCCAGCAGTTCAACAGAATTAAGTACAGGGAAGTGGCCACCTAGCCCACCATAGATGGTGACTCCTAGCTACTGGGTTTGTGAAGGGGGCCTCTGTCCATCGCCTGTGGGTACCTCTGCACAAAGGTAGTCCTTTTCCAGACACAAACAAACATGTGGCTTTGTAGCCTCCTGTCAAACATGTGGCTTGGTAGCCTCCTGACTAGCCCATCCAAGGTAGTTGGTAGCCACCTGGCTACTTTGCTGGTGTAAGAGTAGTAGGTAGGTGCAGAGCACAGCCAAAAACAGATTTTAGATTTTTTTTTAAAGAAGTGTATGCTGAGCAGACGTATTTTAAGTGCAACTTCTTTGACTTTGGTCACTGTTCTGTCACAGATATTGTATTTGTGATGGTAATATTTTTAATTAAAATTCAAAACACAATGTCAGTGGCAAAACTCAAAGAAGTTTGACATAGAAAGCGCGTGCTCGGCACACACCTTTTGTTTTAGCTATATGCACATATACAGTTAAACTAACTGTCTGTGTTTGTGTGTGTGCGTGCCTGCCTTTGTGTGTGTGTTTACCTGCATCTGTGTGTGTCTGCCTGCCTGTGTGTGTGTGTGCCTGCCTGTCTGGCTCTGTGTGTGGGTGCCAGAGTATGTGTGTGCCTCTGTGTCCAAAGCGCCCAGTCCGCTCACCACAGTGAATGTGTGCCAGAGTCTGGTCACCACGGCGCATGTGCTGCGAGACCCGGCATAGTGTTCTTTTGTGCATGCGTGAGCACGACGGCAATGCAAGATGGGTGCTAGCGCGACAGGCATGCACCTATTAGTACCGTGACATCACTCGTGTTACGGTTTATCGTTACAACGCAAGGATTTTTCCCCATGAAAACCCTGTAGCTGCCAGCAAAGAAGGTTCACTTCAAAAACCGAATATCCAGGGCAACTCGAAAATATGTATACATATATTGCAAGCTCACAAGAAGACGAGATGAAATGCACCTACTTGTTTTGTGTGTGAGCACTTTATCAAGTTGTAAGGTGTAACAATCTGACTTACATCTTTATCCATACCATTTCACATCATTGAAATTCCGGGAGTGACGTCATTGGCATGCGACTTCAAAGAGTGTAGTTCTGACGCAACGTCAATCCCTATTGGCGGAGAATGTCAGCTGATCAGAAGATACAATACAAAAAACTTTAATCAACTTTTTAAAAAAGCAATCACAAAAATGTCAATAATGCAATAAAAAAACCACGAAAAAAATGTAGATCTGGTTGATCTGGTATATCCTCTGCCAAATAACTCAGTGAACTCCCAGCAGGGTGTGTACATTGTACCATATGTACATTCTCTGAGCTCATTCAAATGATAAGTAATACAAGGTCAAGTAAAGACTACAAAATAAGTACATTTATAAATTATAAAACTAAATATATAGTGTATATAACGGTGTTTCCCCCACCCGGTGGGAGATTTGTTCATTACTACAGTGTATGTTGCATATACCTGCTGACAAAAGGAGGGCTGACTCATCTGCCGATGTAGTGGGGACACAGGAACAGGCTCCTGGGATTCATACCCCACATATCTCTTTAGCAGTGCAGCACCTCCATCTGCCGTAGATTCCAGGAACTGAAGGTGATCTTCCAAGGTAGAACTTATTACCTCACCCCCCAGTAAGGTCACGCACCAGGCAGGAGGTATATAACAACATGAACGGTTTATTCACTCTGTACAGCACAGTTACATGGCTTCTGCCCGATACAGTGCTCTCATTGAATGATAGTCCCTGGGCTGTCACTACAGGCCAAGGGCACCCGTCGCCGTCCTAGCTCTTAAACACCTCCCTAGCAGAGGCATAGGTATGGTCCACACTCTCTCTCCCCCGGAGGGAAGAGCACATGAGAAGTACCCAATCTCAGGCTCTCTGTTGTGTCACCTGCCTTCCTCATAGGGGGAAGGACACTATTAACTTTAGGGCGGTCCTGCCCTTAAGTACAACCAGGAGGCGGGCAGCCCATTATCCCAGCTATAACAGGATGTACCACCCCCTGCTGTTACTCAAACGCAGTACCAAAGGGGAGGGGAAAAACCCCATTGCAACAACTGACAAACTGATTGTACCAGGGTTTACTGCCAGCCCAAGGGCAGAATAGTAGCCATCAGATGACCTGGCTACATGTACTATTTAAAATGTGGCTGCGAAAAGGGTTATGTGGGAAGAACCATCAGACCCCTAAAACAACGAATAATGGAACATGTCCACTCCATTAAGAAAAGAGATATAACACATCCAGTGTCCAGACACTTCACAGAATGCCCCAATGGTGGAATTAACAACTTTAGTTTCTTTGGAATAGAACATGTTGAAATTCCCACTAGAGGAGGTGATACTGTAGATTAAATATGTTAAACAAACGTGAAATGTATTGGATTTTCCAACTTTAAATCTCTTTCACCCTCTAGTATTAATACCAATTGGGAGCTACACCATTTTCTTTAATGTCTCCTCCCTTATTCTGTCAATATGACATCTTGTTACATGGTCATAAAAGGGATAATTTTCCATATTATATATATGTATATATTTATGTATATGTTTATGTCCTCCTAACTGCAACTTTTTTTATCATCTGTTTGCAGTTACGTCGTTGAGTCTATAGTAACTTATGATCTAATACACTTGACCAAGAACCAGCCCTTTGAAGTTTCAAGGCAAATTATTATGATATTGTGGTTGAACAAACCAGCTATATTAACAACATACATTTTCTTGATTAACAATATGCATGTAGATTCTACAATAATGAATTCTCAAATGAATATGAGAGATCCTTTGGGTTCGAACCCTTTTTCTTGTAGTTTGGTGCAGTATTGATTCATAGAAAATCTATCTAGCTAATATATACAATGAAATGATAGATCTTATAGTGTCTATTGTTATTTAATCAATACTGTTTGCATTCTAGAGAATCTTTGTATTCTTTTTTTGGATAGTTTAAAGGAGATAGAGAACTTGCGCCAAAAGAGATATCCTACTGTTCGATACGCGACTGTAGTCCTTCACACAATACAGTTCTGCTGCCCAAGTCTCTCAGAGGTGATTCGCCAACCTCTGTATACTTGTATAGAAGGGAAAGGGGAGGAATCCTCAGGCGCGTTGTTCTGCTTGTGGCTCCAGGACATATATGAACATATATGAACGTAGAAAATAAAAGAGAGAGGGGGACCACAATGAGGAAAAATTCAACATACATATATATGTGCGTGTGGGTATCAATATGTAGGCAGGACCAAACGCAGCCTTAAGGTTCGTATCCAGGAACACATCAGAAATATTAAAAATGGTTTTGAAAAACACAGTGTGTCTAGACACTTTTTATTACACCACAATAAAGATCCATCTAGTCTTACTTTTAAGGGGATTCAGTTTATTCCTGTAAATAGAAGAGGTGGGGATAGAGTTAAAACATTATCTTCCAAAGAGACATACTGGATACATAAATTGGATACTATGTCCCCTAAGGGGTTAAATGAGGATGTTGATATTTGGGCACTTTATTAAACACTTAGGCCCACCCCTCACCCCAGGGTTGTGTCACCGGTTTATGCATCTCTGTTCTCCCTGCTCTGTATCAATATACATTTCCAGATATATCTTTCATATGTATTTTACTATGGTGTCTATTTTTAAGAAACTAATATTGTGTTTCTTTTATTTCAGAATGTTTTTAAGTATTTATGCTATGTTCCGTTTTTATTTTATATGTATTTTCAATTGTTAATAAAGTTGTTGTTTTACTAGTAATGTTCACATCTTCCCTATCACATAGACCATTACCTACCCCAGATGATTGGTCTAGCATTAATTGTCTGACCAATGAGACACTTCTGTGAGGTATATAAGACCTCTGGGTAATGGCCTAATTATTCCCTGAAGAAGTAGTTAATTCTACGAAACGCGTTGGATGTTGTATCCTATTGCCTTATAATTGCTACATCTATTGGCTTCGCCCTGCCACTATCACTCTTGTGTGCTATTAGGGCTGTTTAGAGTCTTCATTATCTCCCTGCCGATTCCATCACTGCTGCAGGGACTGTGACGTCATCATGCAGCGTTCCGTGACGGAGCGGCAGCGTGGCACGCTGAGTGTGTTCCTACAAGCTGTGGGTTTACCTCCGTGTGCAGTGAATTTGCCTGCTGAACTATACGAGCTGCTCCAGTACATTTGAAACTTTTGGCGGTTCTACTGAGTGCTATTACCCGCAGCGGAGCCTGGCTGTTTGAAGGGAAACCCCCTTTGGAGTTGCAAACTGCTGGATGAGGAGTCCCAACAAGAATCCTGCTACAGAGCCATCACAGCTGTTCCCGCTGAGAGAAGCAAGCACCAGACCTTCATGCCAACAGCTGCCGAGTGGTAACCAGTGTGATACACACTAAATGCACTTTTTTACCTATATGATGTACGCAGAATAATTACCCTTTTTATCAATATATTTGTATTACTTGCTTCACTATTTGGCGTTGTGTGCTGTTTCTTTTGTTTCCAACATACCTTGATTTTTCATTTAAGGGGAAAATAATGAATATACAGTAGGGGAGGAGACACACTCACATTAAGTGTCTGGTCTTGGTCAGATGACTACTCCTCTGGGTGGAGGGTGGGTTGGGGGTGAGGGGAAGCCCCCTGATGACTCCTCAGAGAATAAGGAAAAGGGAAAAAAATATAGTGTAATAACGTTTAATATCACAAAAAATCACTACGGTGGCCTGTGATGACCAAAAAACATCAGACGCGTTTTGCATTAGCTTCCTTAGCGTCTGATGGTTTTTGGTCATCACAGGCCACCGTAGTGAGGAAGTTGGATTTCCACTTTTGGCCAGTATCTCGCCGGGAGCGCATGCGCATGCACGACGGAACGGGGGCTGTGTAAGGTGTGTGCAGAGAAGAAAGCAGATGGAGGAGGACCCAGCCCATGCACGGGCGTTTGGAAACCTTACCTGCCGCTTGCTGAACTTTAAGCACTATCCAAAAGACACTACCAACTGGAAATCAGTCTACACATGACAACCCATCTCTGAAAGGGACGCTCTGTGGAGTCTGGATTTATCTCCTCCTTATGCCAAAAAATTTTGGCCGCTTGTGAGTTTCTAATCTCTATTTTTTTGTATGATATTAAATTTTATTACACTATATTTTTTTCCCTTTTCCTTATTCTCTGAGGAGTCATCAGGGGGCTTCCCCTCACCCCCAACCCACCCTCCACCCAGAGGAGTAGTCATCTGACCAAGACCAGCCACTTAATGTGAGTGTGTCTCCTCCCCTACTGTATATTCATTATTTTCCCCTTAAATGAAAAATCAAGATATATATGTATGTTGAATTTTTCCTCATTGTGGTCCCCCTCTCTCTTTTATTTTCTACGTTCATATATGTCCTGGAGCCACAAGCAGAACAACGCGCCTGAGGATTCCTCCCCTTTCCCTTCTTTTGGATAGTATATGAATGTTTATAAGAACAGCATTCTGAATTCATTAATATCTATTGAAATATACAAATTCCATGATTTGTTTTACAATATATTCAGTGTTAAACTGGATTGTATCTATGAATCTTTATTACAATATAGATATTTAGACATTTAGTAATTTTTATATCTTCACAACATTTTCACCATTGGAGAGATCAGTAATAGTACATTACTGTACATGTGAATTGTTATAAATATAAAAATATATTTACAGAAAAAATGAATTTAATGTTTCTCATGTATTTTTTTTTATTTTTTATAACTTAAATTTTTATTGAGTTTTACAGATGTAATATACAACAGAACAAGACATATAAGTTGTAGTATGTCTACATGAAATATAAACTTATAACATATATTGGATGCGTCCGCCCGGTTTTTTCGAGCCCTACTGGACCGGACGGCGTACCATAGTCTAATAGATTAACTGAACAAGTTTTTGGACGTCGTTGTTTATTCAAGATATGTCATTGATCATATACACACACGAAATGAAATGGAAAGAAAGAAAAAGGGGGGGGGGGGAAAAGGCGAGGGGGGGAGGGAAGGAGGTGGGGAGGGAAGGGAGAGGGGGGGAGGCATCTTGGATGGTAGCTATGGCATAACCCCAGTCTTCAAATGTAGCGATCTAGGCTGTGGTTAAGCGCATTGTAAGCGGGTCGACTTTTGATGTCCCTGTGGTGATTCGGGGGTGCAATAGGACCTGGACCTGTGATTCAAGGTTGGGGGTAGTTAACCCCTCCCGAGGAGAACGCATCTGTTTCTATCATAGCCAAATTGATTCTCTCTCAACTCCTGGGATATCCGTCAGAGCCAGCCAAGGCGTACAGACTTTTAGAAAATTGGTGCCATTGTTGTTAACTAAGCTCGTTAACTTCTCCATCTGGCAGATAAACCAAATTCGTTTCCGAATCTTTGGGATATTTGGGATGTCGGGGCGTTTCCATAATGCTGCGATCTCGCACCGCGTGGCTAGTGCAAAATGTGCAATTAGTTTATTACTTGCTTTGGTAAGACCCGTTAATGGTCTGTTCAAAAGGAATAGCCATGCGTCCGGTGGTATTTCTAGGTCGAAGATCCTCTGTATCCAATTCCTGATTGATACCCACAATGGGGAGATCCGCGGGCAGGACCACAGCATATGTAATAGGTCTGCTGTTCCCCCGCACTATCTTGGGCACAGTGGGGAGGAACCTGGCACGAACCTTGATAATCTCAGTGGAGTGAGATACCATCTCATAAGGACTTTATATGCGTTCTCCTTGATAGTGGAGCAAATGGAGCTCTTTGCTGTGGCTAAAAAGATAGCCGTCCACTCCTCATCCTCAAGGGTCTCTCCGAGATCCTTTTCCCATTGGGATCTGAAGGAGGGTGTTTGTTGTCCCTGTATAGCAGAACCGACCACCTCCCCATATAACTGTGAGATAAGTCCCTTAGTGTCTGTTTCTGCCAGACAGAGCTTTTCGAATGAAGTTAATGTGGGATAAGGAGCTGATTTATTGTAAAACGCTCTAACCTGGAGATATCTAAAAAATTCGGAGTGGGGCATATCTTTTTCTAGTCTGATGTGATCGAACATTTTGACCTTCCGGTCATAACCCTCCAGGTCTTTAATTCGTTTATAACCTTTTTGCTTCCAAATTGAGACATTACTACCTATTAGGCCCAGAGCGAACTGAGGATTGTTCCATAAGGGGGTCATCATGGTATGTTTTGATGTGAGGGAATGCCTCATCTTATTTGCCTCCCAAACTGTCAGTGAGTTGGTCATCGAGGAAAGCGGCGTGGTAGCGAATTTGCGCGCTGTTTTGGGCATCCAAATCAAGTTGCGGAGTTCCAATGGGGTACATGCCGCGCTTTCTAGCTCCACCCAGCGTTTTGAATTTGAGTTGGATTGCCATTGGACAATTTGGCTTAATTGTGCCGCTTTGTAGTATGATAACAGACAGGGCACCGCTAGCCCGCCCGCCAGAACAGGTCTTTTCATATTCAATTTGTTTACTCTCGGTTTTTTCCCTCCCCATATGAAATTAGATATCTCAGATTGAAGTGAGAGTAGATCCTTCAATTTGAGAGGTATAGGCAGTGTTTGGAAAAGGTAAAGGATACGGGAGAGTAAATTCATTTTAATGCTATAAATCCTGCCCATCCAGGAAATTCTCTGGGAGGTCCATCTACGTAGATCAGATTTTAGAGTCCGAATCAGATTGGGATAATTTGCTTTATAAATGCTAGCAGTATCTTTAGTGATATGGACTCCCAGGTATTTGATACTCTTCTTTTGCCAATTGAATTTGAAATTCAGTTGAAGTAATTTCTCAGTATATCTAGGGAGGTTGATACTCAGCGCCTCAGATTTGGACTGATTGATTTTGAACCCTGAGATCCTCGAGAATCTGTCTAACAGGTCAAAAAGGTTTGGCAGGGAGGTGAGGGGTTTTGTAACAATCAAGAGGATGTCATCTGCGTACAGGGCCGCTTTGTGAGATTGTGCATAAGCGCTCAACCCTGAGATGTCTGGGTTGCCTCTGATCTGTGCCGACAGTGGTTCAATGCATAGGGCGAATAAGAGGGGCGAGAGTGGGCAACCCTGTCTCGTGCCACTCTTTATTGGCAGAGAGGGGTATCCCTGATGTATGACCCTGGTGGTAGGGCCTGAGTAAAGCGCTAAAATCGCCTCACTCATCTGATCTCCAAAGCCGAATGCCGCAAGCGTCTCTTTCAGATAAGGCCAGTCTATCCTATCAAAAGCTTTTTCAGCATCCAAACTTAGTAACATTGTTTGGGTGTTTGTTTTATTAGCCAATTCTATCAGATCAATAAATCATCGGGTATTATCCGCTGCCTGCCTGCCTTTAATAAATCCGACTTGATCTGGGTGTACAAGTCTGGGTAGAATAGGGCAAAGTCTGTTGGCCAGTAATTTGGCGTACAGTTTGATTTCTGTGTTAATTAGTGAGATTGGCCTGTAGCTTTTACAGTCCAGCGGATCCTTACCAGGTTTATAGATTAGAGATATGGACGCCTGCAGCATTTCCCTGGGGATGGGAGCTCCCGCTAAAATTGCGTTAAACACCTGGAGCAGCCTTGGGGCGAGCAGTTTGACAATTTTTTTGTAATATAACCCTGAAAAGCCATCCGGCCCTGGGGCCTTTGATGGTTTCAGCTCTTTGATAGCCTGTGAGAGCTCCTCAATAGAGAAATCTGCCCCAAGGGCCTCTCTGTCCGTAGCCATCAATCTCCTTAGCTTTGAGCTGGCCAGGAAATCTCGCAAGGCCCCGCTCGTTTTAGGATTATGGGCATCCTTCTCCCCATTATATAAGGATTCATAGAATGAACCGAACTCTTCAACTATTTTCATCGGGTTGGCTGAGGTGGACCCGGAATTTAGGCGTATGGCTGGGATGTTATATTTCGACTGCCTGTCTTTGAGTATACGCGCCAGCCTTGTGTCCGGTCTGTTTGCCTTTTCATAAAATTTCCTCTTTGACCAACTCAATGAATTCTCAGCTCTTGAGGTCAAAAGTAGGTTTAATTCAATTTTGGTGTCTTTGATTTCTTGTAGGGATTGGGGGTCTGGACTATTTTTGTGTTTTAAGGAGAGGGAGTGTAATTTAGATTGGAGTGTGACAATTTTGGCATCTCTTTCCCGTTTTCTTTTGGCCGTAAGATTAATTAGTGTGTCTCGTAGAGTTGCTTTATGAGCTTCCCACAATGTGAGGTGGGAGTTGACTGATCCTAGATTAAGATGGAAAAATTGTTTGATTTCATTACCAATGGCCTCACACATCGAGGGGATTTTTAGTATAGATTCATTGAGTTTCCAATTCACTCCTGGTCTAATGGCTTGAATATTATTGCACCTTAGCTCGATCGGCGCATGGTCCGACCACGAAATATCGTGAATCCCAGCTAGGGAGACCATAGGAACCAGTTGGCAGGATACAAAAAAGTAATCTATTCTGCTGTATGAGCCATGAGGATGGGAGTAAAACGTGTAGTTTCTGTCCGTCGGGTGCAACTCTCTCCAAATGTCAGTTAATTGATTAGCTTTGAGGCCTCGACGGAGAGAGAGCCCCGCTCTTCTGTTATCTGCACCCGTCCCTCCTGATCTGTCTATATGCAGTTGCATGACCATATTGAAGTCGCCCGCGAGCAGGACGGTCCCCTTAGCTGTGTGATTTAGAATCTTAAAGAAATGATCGAAGAAGGATGCGTCCTGCTCGCAAGGGGCATAGACCGATGGCAAGGTGACAAATTTGCCTCGGATTGTGCCAGTAATAATTACTTAACGGCCGTCCGTGTTTCTTTTGGTGGATTGTAGGATGAACGGGGTCTTATTTCTAATCAAAATGGCTACTCCCCGTTTTTTGACGGAGGCTGAAGATAGGTAAACCTGGGAGAACTATCTATCTAGGAATTTGGGTGTATTTTGTCTACTAAAATGTGTCTCCTGTAGTAGTAGGATATCTGCTTGTTTTCGTTTATAGTCTGAGAATGCTAGCTTCCTTTTTGTGGGATTGTTGAAACCCTTAACATTTTGGGATATCAATATTAAAGCCATAACTGAGAGTTTGTGTGCATTTGCAACTTAATATTCGACCACTCACCCAATGAGTCTTCATTTGGACTGCGCATGACCATGACTGGACCCAGTACCAGAGCTAGAACCTCCTGTTCGCATTTCAGTTGGTCCCTCCAGCTGTGTGGAGAGGAGGGGTGGGTGGCGAGGGTAGGGAGGCAAGACAGAAAACAGGAAAGTACAAAAGGGAAAAAACTTATATTAAACCAAAGAAACAGAACACGTATAAAAACACAAAAAACAAAATAAAATAAGAGCCCGACTCGGGGGCCCCCGAGTGCGGCTCTTCTGCCCATGGGAGAATGCAGCTGCCCCAGCGATCTTATTCTGAGAAACACATGTGTGCCGAAATGGGGAATCCCACCGGCGCCTGTTTGTATATCTGTACAGCAGCGATCTTTCTGCTCGGCTAGAGGTTGGGAACTATAATGAGGATCAGAACAAAAGCAACGTTAGCGAACTTCCCCCCCAAACTTGAACGCAACTCTTGGGGGTAACGTTATAAACCGTGTAAACTATCTAAACGATTAACAGATGTAGTGAGAACAACCTTTACCCTGGCTGGGAATTTGCAGTGACCCGCCCCTATGTTTAATGTCCCCCTCCCTTACATCAATTGCCCTTAGAGTGCTGCTGGTAAGGATCTATAGTAGGTGATTTAATCCTTGCTATTATAATCCTCTTTTTATCTTCCTTCCCTTATCCAGCTCTTCCCCTCCTTGCCCTCCACTCTTCCACTCCTCCTCTTCCCCTACGCCCTCCTCCCCCCTCTTCATCCCCCATGTCCCCCCCCCCTCTTCATCCTCATGTACTTCCCCCCCTCTTCATATCTCATGTCCTTCCCCCCCCTCTTTAGCCCCCATGTCCTCCCCCCCCCCTTCATCCCCTCTGTCCTCCCCCCTCTTCAATTCCCCTGCCCCCTCCCCCCCCTTCATCCCCTCTGTCCTCCCCCCCTTTCATCCCCCCTCCCCCTCTTCATCCCCCCTACCCCCCCTGCCCCCCCTGCCCCCCCTCTTCATCCCCCCTGTCCCCCCCCTCTTCATCCCCTCTGTCCCCCCCCCTCTTCATCCCCCCTCCACACTCCTCCTTATCTGGAGGTTATCAGGGGGCACCGGGGACTCCATGGGGGCACTGGGGACTCCACAGGGGCAGAGTCGCCCCCCCACCCCCGGGCCAGCTGATATTTATGCCTCCAGCTGCTGCAGGGTAGCCTCTGTTGTCCCACCACCACGCTGCCCCCAGCACTGTGCGCTACGCTCCCTGGCCACCCTTCACCCTGCGCCTCCTCTTCCTGGTGCCTTCCGGCGCCGTGACGTCAGCCATGTGCGCCGCTGTTCCTGGGACATGAGTTTAACTCTCGCGAGGAGACGGGGCCTCTCGCTGACGTCATCATGGAAGCCCACGAAGGGCAGAGGCAGTCCCGTGCTCCGCGAGGAAGGAGGGAGATAAGATGGCCACCGTTCCGGATTTGCGTGCATGTCGTGCAGGGGGTCACCAAGGTATTTGTCCGTTGCCAGGGCTCAAGGGGGGAGATTTATTTCAGTCAGGCAGTTCTCATCACCGCATTTTAGGGGGTATAGTCCAGGTCTTTGAGGTAGTGGTGCCCAATACAATCCTTTCAGGTGGAGCTGGCAGCTGACGTTGTTCTGTAGCTCGAACCTCTGTGTGAGCGGTGCTAGCTCCAATCCACGTGGGGGCTGGGAGGCCATCTCTAGCTGCCATTAGCCTAGGGGGGCTCAGGGAGGGCTCCGAAGCACCCACATGCTTGAGGAACTCTGCACCGATGTCTGCGTTCTTGAGGGTGTGTGCTACCCCATTTTTTAGCACCAGCAGTGCACAGGGGAACAGCCACCGGTAGCGTATGTCCTGGTCCCTAAGAGCTGTAGTGACATGGGCTAGGGTGCGCCTTTTAGCTAGGGCAGCTGGGGACAGGTCCTGGAAGACTTGGAATTTCATCTGCTGAAATTCCATGACTTTGCTTTCCCTGGAAATTCTGCAGGTCTCCTCTTTGACCCGGTAATGGTGAAAGCGCATCACTATGTCCCTGAGGGAGTCTCCTTTTTGGGGTCTCCCTCGTAGCGCCCGGTGGCATCTGTCTAAAATCAGATCCCCTGCAGTCTTGTCAAGGTGTTCAAGCCAGCTCGTTGCGAAAGCTTCAGGGTCAGTGATAGATTCGGGTACCCCCCACAATCTGATATTGCACCTCCGATCCCTGTTCTTGCCATCCTCTATTTTGTCCTCAAGGGTTCTGACCTGATCCATGAGTGTATGAACTTGTGTTTGGGTCTGTGTTAGAGCCCCTGCTGTCTCGTCCGACCTGGACTCCAGGGTCGCAGTCCTCTCGCCCAGCGCATCCACGTATTTTCTCAGAGCCCACAGCTCAGATTTAAAGAATTTTTTCATACTGGAACAAAATTCCTTCATGTCTTTGCGCCGCATGATGTCGTGATCCTCTGGTTCAGGCTCCTCGTCCGCAGTCTCCATCTCTGGGTCTGGGCAAGGTGGCGGGGCCTGGATCCCTGCTTTGCCTGTCTTTGCTGGTTCTTTACTTTTAAAGTAAGTGGTGACAGGTTGGGTCTTTTTCCTGAGAGCTTTGCCCGTTGCCATCTCTGTGTATTTAGGAACACACTCGTGGGGGAATAAGCAGTGATCGCCCACTACTGCTGCTATATTTTGAGCTAAAGGCACCGTGGGAAAGGAGCTGTGCCACTAAGCTGCCATTCACCTCCCCGACACCATGTGATCCCTCTCATGTATGTTTAACAGGATTTTTTTTACTTTGAGAGACTGCATTCATGCTTTGCTTTATATGAATTAGGTTATTCTTCCTCTTTTTAATTTTTCACCATAGTTATTTTTCTATTATGTACTGTATGTGTCATGTCATTTTCCTTAACCGTTCCAAATGCTGTTTTTTTGCATAGACTGGGCATCTGCATTTAAACACCCATGACTAGCCGATAACAATACAAAATTACTAAAACAAGCGCTAGACCTAAAATAGTACAGTGCAGTGCACAAAACTAAGCAGCCTGGTATTCTACTAGGGAATATCTCAAAATAAACCCCAAAACATAACATAAAAATACAAATATAGAATCGGAACCTGGCGCGTGTGTATATATAATTAAAGTCCAATAAAGGATATATAATAGTGTGAGTGAAGTCCTTGTTCTTGCAAACTTGAGTGGTTAGCCGATGAGAAATGGACTCAAAATCACAGTTCACAGAGCAAACAGTCCTCTTCACAGTGTGATGTTACCCTGTAGATGTGAGACATGAAGCAGAGAAAAAAACATTGCGCAGTATTGTTTTACAGCCAAATGCACCCTTATTCTTTGAACTCAATAAATTGCCTACTTACTAGAAGTAGGTAGGTCGCATACAGGGGAGAGAAACTGTGCTTGGAGCCTTCCGGGTCCAAGGAGCTTTGGGTATGGCATGAACCCCTCGTGGTGTCCTCAGCTTCAGTGGATATAGGAAGGGTCTCCCTCTCAGGAAAAGGTGTCTCCTGGGTCTGTCTTCAGATTCCTGTTACTTATTCTCCAGTGAGGGATGAAAAAAGAACAGAGGATTGCGCAATAATAAAAACTTTAATGACGCCTCCAACCTAAAACAATAAAATACTCACAAAGGAAGGTGAGTTTAAAATCAAATTAGAAGTGCCCGACCCAGCACACCCAGCAGCCGCGTTCAGTCTCTGAATGTCCTGTAGCCCGGGTCCCCCCCAGTAAGCCCCTTACCTCACAGCGTGGGTACGCTAGGCAGCGGAGACAGAGGGCAGGTGCTAGCAGTGTCAGGCAGCTATCAGAGGCGATCGGATCGCCAGAGACACCCGGCGGCGCCCTTTGCATGGCGCCACCACCTTGTGTAAGGTCGCGCATGCGCATGCAGTCGCGCATGCACAGAGAGTGGCTGCAGGGCGGCCACTTTCAGAAAGGCTCCACTTGGACTGCAAGCCCCATCACGAACAGGGGCTGCCGGAGCTATGTGATGCTACACAGCCAATAGGGCTTCCCGGATCCTATGCTCCGAGAAATGATACATTTTGCATGCAGAGGAGCACGCCAGTCGGAGCTGGGACAAGGTTAGGGTAGGTTGTGTAGGTGCAGGGTGTCTGTGACCCCTGCACTAGGCCAGAGACCCCATAGGCCCCAGCTAGGCCTGACTCACTGTGATAGCTTGTAGCTGCTGCAGAGACCCCATAGATAGGGACCCTGTCCTGTAGCACTACCGTGAGAAAAAGCCATGACGCGGCTGTGATCTGGGCCCATGGTGATCTGGGACTGGATCATTATAACCATAGTACAGAGACATTCTTCATGGCGGAACCATCCACGCTGAACACCACCCAACGTAGAGGCAGAGGCTTCGCGGGTGACATCGCTGGATCATTGGATCTCACCATACCATATAAGCACTACCGATGTTGGAGCACCTGGAAGGTCCCTCATCTCATCAAGTGCAACAACTGTACACCTTCAGTTCTAGTGGGGCAGCGTTGTCTCACACATTTGGGTGGGCTAGCTCTTGTGGACACTGGGGATGTTAAGTGCCCAGGAGCACCTCAGTACTTTGAGGGGAAATTCCATCGGGGTGTGGGGGTTGGGTTGATGTTCCCTGTGGGGAAATGGGCATGCGTGGCCCACATTGGTATAGTACTGTTATTCTGTTCGCTTGCCTATAGTAAAACTGTTCCCTATCACTACGTGTATATTATTATTTGGGTCCTGTAATGGGGTCATCCCACAAAGTCGGATTCCGCTACAGGTAGAGGCACTTGCACCTGATGGATCAGGTACACCCCAGGCTCCCAGCAGCTGAGGCTCGGCCCCCCTGTGAGCCACAGGTAGCCGCCATACCTCCCAGAGGGGGGGGGGGGGGGAACATGCGCTACACCAATATTACTGAAGCATTCAATACAGAAACAATTAATGTTCAACCTTGTTTAAGAAGATTATGGGGAGCTGAATTTGTTTGCTCAGGCTCAGAAATCCTTACAGAAATCTCTGGTAGGTCTAATCATTCTTTTTCTGCAAGACATGTGCCGCCCGAGGGTTGGTGTACCAGATTAGAAATATTGGTGCTGGCCAATTTTATTCCTACACTTTTAATCACACACCACCAGTATTTTTCACTGTAGCTCCACTTGTTTCTTAAAATAGATAGGTCTGCGACAGTGTGTACCTCCAGAGGCGTTCAGAGGAACAAGTGCAGGAACGCAGCATGCCCATATTGTGGGCATGGTTTAACACTGTGACAATCAATAGGTAGAGTGGTTAGGGGGTGGGGGTAGTTGCCCTGGGGAGGGTGGTTATGCCTCCTGGGTGGGTAGCTGGGGAGGGGGGTAAACCCCTTAATTACTATAGTGGTTACTAAACACTAAGGTGATTAAGGGGTTAGTGGCCAGTAGTTTGTTTTCTATTGTAATGTTGCTGTCTAAGGAGATTGATGCGGATGTTTATGAAGATGAGGGCAGCCTTCATCCTGGCAGGGGTAAGTAGAATTTTAATTTACTTTATACTAGGTACTGTTTTATTTTTAATGGGAAAATGTGCTATTATGCTGTGTGTGTTGGGGGGGCTAGTGGTAGAGGGGGTAGTAGAGTTGTTGTATTTTAATGTTTCTTGGGGGTGTAAGGAGTTGGTGAACGGGGTAGTTGCCCCAATTACTCCCTGTTAAACTCCACACTGCTTGCCACCTAAAAAGGGACCAATTACTGCCTGTTAAACTCCACACTAGTTGCCACTTAGAAATGGGCCAGTTTAAAGATGACTTTCTTTACATGTAGGCTGCTCCTTGCATAGGCTGCTCCCCAAGAGTGTCCCTAGCTATATAGGTCTAACAAGTCACCTGACTGAATTAAATACAGCCCAGACAGCTCAATTAGCACATGTGAGACACATGAAAACAAATGGAATTTTTAATTAGCCAGTTATCCTACCCATGTGTTAGAAGTTGAAATTACTAAAAATATGCACATCAAAGGGTCAGTTAGAGACAGGGTTTAAAGATGTTTTTACCCAGGTGTTAGCACTTGAAATACTAAACATATACACAGTAAAGGGTCAGTTGGGGACAGGGTTTAAAGATGCTTATACCTAAGAAGAGAAGAGAAAGAAGACGTCTGTTAGGATAAGAGACGAGTCCAATAATCTTCCCTGATAAACTCCACACTGCTTGCCATTGACTTCTATACCTCCCGAAACACTTCTCAATACATCACGTGGAAAAATATCCATGAACCCACCTGAGATACATGGCAAATAGTTGGCCAAAGGGTTTAATTAAATGATCCTTTTTCAAGAGATATATATTCTGTAGGTATTTCACTATTTATTTTTGTCATATTGGATGTTGCTTTAGGCTTCTTTGTTTTTTTGTTGTATACATTTAGCCATGCCCACTAGCACTCCAATTGACATTTATATACATATATATTATGTGGTAATTTTTGAGGTTCCTTAGCTTCCTGGGTATCTGTGTGTTTATACATGGCAAATAAGCACCTTTGAATATGCACAGAATATTGACATGCTTTACATTAGCAAGGTACACTTATGGGGTGGTATAAAACTTGTCCTGGGTCAAGCATCATGCTATTAGATGTAGCGGGGTATTCCCTGGCTACTATTCTACCCAATGGGTTGGCAGTAAACCCTGGTATTTACAGGTTTGCCAGCAGTTGGTATGGGGTTTCCCCTTCACCTTTAGTACTGCACTTGAGTGACAACAGGGAGTGGCACATCCTGTTGCAGCTGGGACAATGGGGGTCTGCCTTCTGGCTATACTTAAGGGCAGGACCGCCCTAAATTTAGAGGTTGTTTCCACCCTCTGAGGAAGGCAGGTCACATGTCTGGGAGCCTGAGATTGAGGCCTACCCATGTGCTCTTCCCTGCTGGGAGGAGTGAGAGTGATTATACCTCTGCCTCCGCTAGGGAGGTGGGGAAGAGCTAGGATGGATGCGTATGCCCTTGGCCTGTAGTGACGTCCAGGGACTATCTCCAGTGATAGCTGAGAGTAAAGAGACTGTATCCGGCAGAAGACTGCTGAGCAGCTGTGTGTTACTGCAAAGACTGCAGTAATTAACCGTTCCTGTTTGCAATATACCTCCGGCCTGGTGTGTGATCTAACGGGGGGGGGGGGGAGAGTATAAGTTCTACCATGGGAGATCACCTCCATACATCCCTGGAGCCTACGGTAGATGGAGGCACTGCACTGCTAAGTATTATCTGAGGTATGTACCCCAAAAGCCTGATACTGTGTCAAAGTCATCGCGGATGACTCATCCCTCTTGTTACCAGCCGGTATGCACTACACACACGCTGTAATGGCCCCTATCTGCGATTGGGGGTGGGGGTGGTAGGAACACTGTTATATTTGGAGGCGCTGCTGAGAGGCTTACAGCAAAACAAAGCTGGAAGTAATGAGATACGCTTCCAGAGCAAGTACTAAATGGAAGAGGGAAGCTAGGTGTAGTCAGGAGGAGCAGAAACCTCACAAAGACAACTTAGATACCCCTATTGGGTGAATGGTATGGAGACACGAAGGCTATTGCTGTTCTGTCGCCATGAGAGGGTTGTCGAGATGCCTAGAAGGGGGGTGTACCTGGAAGTCCCAGGAGCCACCGAGGTAAGGTTCTGCAATACTGGCATCCAAAAGGGGAGGCATAAGAGTACCACAAGGGCCAGAAGCCTAGAGTACTACTAGCCAGTAGCCAGACTAAAGAACCACAGAGTGCTTGTAATGGACTAAGATTGTGTACAGCGTATTGAGATGGAGCTTTGCTAGTCTGGGGTACAACCTACTCTTGTTAGACGACTAATCTATGTGCTGCGAGGAACCACAAGGAACGGATTCCTGCTGAAATCACAGTCACGGTGTGGTCTGTGAACGAACCGTACCGAAATGAAGGTTCCCTTGCCTGGGAATCCCCCATGTGAGTTGCATGAGCTAAAATGGCCTCTCCCACCAAGGCTGGAGAGCGTACGTGCTGTTTGCAAAAGGACTACGTCTAGCTGCAAAGTTCTGCAAGTGTTTGGCATGAAAGCCAGAACCCCACCCAAGCGATGTGACTGTCTCAGCCAATAGCCATGGTCACGCCCTGTCTACGTCACCGAGTGCCCCTTCTCTAATCTCTACCAGAGGGAGGGGACATGTTGACAGCCAATGCCTGAAGACTTCAGAGAATAAGGGAGGTACCGGATGTAGCGGACCCCACCCTCATTTCTTCGGAGCCTGGCGAGTGAAAGGATTGAGATACCCTTTGCTCTTGTGCCCTTGTGATCAGCGAACACTGAGTATGTCCAGCGACATGGAGTTTACTCATTACTGACTACTAGAGGACTCTTGGTGGTCACTGTGGAAGGGAAGAGGTACTTGCGATGCCTCTGTCCTTTGTGATTTCCCAGGTGGCGAATTAGCCTGGGGAGCCCAATGTTGCCGCTGCAAAGCACCGTTCCTGAGGCCTACGCTTACGAGGCCTATGGAATTCACAGAAAAGGATGCGACTGGCCCCAATACTTGAGGGGGTCGATGCTGCTGCTAAAGTAAAAGTTACCTCAACCATGGATGCTTTGGAGGGTCCGTGTGCCCTACCTGAGGCCGAAAGGGATTAAAGTATCTCGATAGCTGCTGCAATGGCTGAGACTGTTCCAGACCCGGTCCCCGCAGAGGAACCAGAGACGGTCGGTGAGCCGGAACCAGCCCATGAGATGTCGGGTAAGCTGACTGCCTGGCGTGAGGAGGCACCACTGTTCCCAGAGGTGCATGAGCCTGGAGAGGCCTTGCCAATAGCCACTCTGGACGCAGAAATGATCCGGTGCATTTCCCCTGCGGATGTCTCCCTTCCCTCTTCCTGCACCAGTAGCCGCCACTCTTAGGTGGTGTTTAGGCCGCTGATGATTCTGTCAGCCGAGATTGGAGATGACCTGAATCGTGCCAGCGACTCTGTAAGTGATTGGAGTCCCATACTGATGATTAAGACCGTGAGACTTGAGAGGCGGATGAGCCTACCGATTGTGGAGGTGAACAAAGGCCTAGTCAGCGCATCTCCGGTACCAATGGAGGTATCTTCCGATGCCGATGTCCATGTGGCGGACGTCAACAAAGACAAAGATCCCACCTCTACGCAACGACCGGATGTCGACACCCTTCCATTGAAGGATCTGGACAAGCATCAGGATCCTGTACCCCTTGCTGGAGAGGATATCCTGTGAATAGCAACAGCTGGGGCAGATGAGAAGCCCTCGATCCCCACTCCGGTGAGTACTGCTATTACCTCTTCTGCTACCCCACTATTGTTATTCGCTCTATGAGTAAACGCAGGGCTAGCCTGTAAGTGGCCTGAAAAGATGATTCACCTCCGGCGTGTCTGGATGTGCCTACCCTTGCATTTTTGGCTCAGTAACGGGACTATTTGCACAAGTCCACGCCAAAGCCAAAACCCATTGCTGCTCAGCCAATACTGAGTATTACTTTAATGTCGGGTCCTAGGGATGTTATTGTTCAGGACTTTGACATATTCTAAGGCCCTTTGCCCTCGACCAGTACGGCTGGTCTTCAGGACTCTTGTCGCTATGCTGACCAGGGAACCCTTTCTGCCCGATTGTCTGAGGGTGGGTTACTGCCTGGAGAAGCTAACAGAGCCGCGAGAGAACATTACTCCAAAAAGAGGAACCTGCGGGCCTCTAAGACTTGTGTTCCCTCTTCCGACTGGAAGAACTGGTCTTACGGGAACAAGATGCTGACAGATGGTAATGTTATTGCTGATGACAATGTTATTGCTGATGACAATGTTATTGCTGATGATGTAGATATTTGCAGTGTAAATAGCGGGTTCAGTCATTATGCAATGTCTGTTACGTCCAATATTTCCACATCCACTGACACTACCTTACATACAAGGTTGGTGGTAACAAAGTCGGCTAGTCCATATCCATGGTGGCAGTTTGGGTTTCAGGGATATGTACCTTTATGGACCGCACAAGGTTCTTACTCAAAACCGAGGATATAGTGCATGATTGATGGGAGGTAGAAGAGTTTAGTCCTGACGCAGCTGCCCAAGAAATGAGAAGCGTAGAAGCAGGCATTCTAGCGGGTCTTATAAAGCCTACAGGTAATGTTGATGCCACTTATGTACCCCCGATGCAAGAACCCTTGTACTAGGTATTGCCAGGTAGAGCTGAAGGTCATCGGCTCACAAAGATTAGTCAAGCTGAACGGCATATATTGCAGAAATATCGGTCCTCTCATGGGTTTGAGTATCCATACGTCCCTGAGCCAATAATGAGAGAAATTTATGCTAACAAGGAACAATGGCTAGTGGAAGCTGTACTAAAAGCTTACTTACTAGAATACAACAGGAGTACCTTTCATAATATACTGTACACGTGAGGATAGCCTATCTTGTACAAGTTTGGAAGGTTGGGTGTTCAGTGTATTTGAACAGAGTAGAGTACATCTCGGAAAGAAATCCAAAGAGATTGTTCCCTATTACAGTCACTGATGAGTCAGGCATGCTAGTGCGAAAGCCCGATCCTGAGCACTATTACTGAAGGAAGGATTCTCCCTCTTGGAGGAACCTATGTTAAAATTTACAGCCATTTTATGTGTTAGTGAATACGTGACATGTGCTGTTTTTCCCATTGAAATGTATATCCTGCATAGTAATGGGTGATCGTGTGAAATTGTATTTTGTTGTTTAGGTTTCATCAGAGATGGTACCCGAAAATTTAGGCCCCAAGCAGGGTTGTTGTGAATCCACAAGAGGGAGAGTGCAGTGGGGTATCCCCTGGCTACTATTCTACCCAATGGGCTGGCAGTAAACCCTGGTATTTACAAGCTTGCCAGTAGTTGGTATGGGGTTTTCCCCTTCACCTTTGGTACTGCACTTGAGTGACAGCAGAGGGTGGCACATCCTGTTGTAGCTGGGACAACGGGGGTCCACCTTCTGTCTGAACTTAATGGCAGGAATGCCCTAAATTTGGAGGTTGTTCCTTCCCTCTGAGATGGCAGGTCACACGTCTGGTAGCCTGAGATTGGGGCCTACCCATGTGCTCTTCCCTGCAGGAAGGAGTGAGTGTGATTATATCTCTGCCTCCGCTGGGAAGGTGGAGAAGAGCTAGGATAGCTTCGGGTGTCCTTGGCCTCTAGTGATGGTCCAGGGACCTTCTCCAGTGATAGTTAAGAGTAAGAGACTGTATCCGGCAGAAGACTGCTGAGTAGCTGTGTGTTACTGCACAGACTGTAGTAATAAACCATTCCTGTTTGCAATATACTTCCGGCCTTGTGTGTGATCTAACTGGGGGAGAGTACAAGTTTTACCGTGGGAGATTATCACCATACATCTCTGGAGCCTACGGCAGATGGAGGCGCTGCACTGCTAAGTATTATCTGCGGTATGGACCCTAGAAGCCTGATCCTGTGTCCCAAAGTCATCGCGGACGACTCAGCCCTCTTGTTACCAGCAGGTATGCACCACACACACCCTGTAATGGTCCCTATCTGCGATTGGGGGGGGGGGCAGGGTGTGGGGAGGGGGAGGGTGGGGGGGAGAAACACTGTTACTTAGACATGTGTTTGGTAGAAGACAAAAACTGGCCTAAATACCAGCTCTTGCCAGAATGAATCCAGGGCACATTACTGGATTCTACAACCCAGCGGAATTCTTCCAACACCCAAGATTTGCCAGGTGAAGGTTATATATGGAAGATGTTCTTAAATATCTGTGTTAGTTATTATATGAAATACTCTACTGGTAAAGAAATAAATGACAAGGTATTATTAAACTATTACTGTAAATCTCAGAGCTCTGTGATCAATCACTATTTTATGATACATTTCTACTATGTTATTTGTTATTTATTCTGTCAACCATTAATTGAGGTTTCTTGCATCAAGTGCTTTTTGACTCAGTAAAATTAAGCAAGTCATCATCAGATCTTAGTACAGAAATCATGAATAGCTAAAGCTCATATTAGTGGCTGCAAAGGATAATTACCATTGTCTTATGAGGGTCTGTTTACCTGAATACCTGAACTAAAGATTCATGTTATATTCAATGTTATACAATAGAAATGTTTTATAATGTTTGAGAAAAGATTTTCATTACATTTCTAACTTTTTTTGTAAGCCTCCAGTAACTTTGAAAAATATATACATGTGAAACAATCTGAAACATTTTTTTTCACAGTTATCATTATTTCATCCGTTGTCAGCTCCCTAATTTAATGTACAGTTACCCCAGAAAGAGACTATTTTCCCCATTGTGCTGTGGACCAAATAATGAGAAAGTCTTCCTTCCTGCCATGTTTCAGGTGGGTAAGAAATCAGACAGGTAATCAATACCAATATCTATACTAAAGAATAACGACTTCTATGTCTTGGAACTTGTTGAAAATTATTTGCTGTCATTTAAAATGTCACAAATCAATGTTGTAAATGTATGTGTTTATTACATTGTTAGTTCATTGTTTTTTAGTTTTTAGTTTATCTTTCACGTTCCATATAAAATATTTACACACATCTCATCTATATTCAGTGACTCAATAGTATTGCAAATAGTGGACATTTACTAACACATTTAGCCACAGTATAAATTAGGTTTTGAACAGCATTGATTTGGTTATTAATAAAGGAGAACTAAAGAAAGGGGAAAGTCATGCTGGGGGAGGAGGATTTGCTAGATGTGACAGCACTGCTACCCTTGACGTCACCATTAAACGTAAATGATAGTGGCAGTGGCTCTTTCCAAAGCCAACTATTTACTACAGAAACATGTGGGCAACTTCCGCAGCATTAGTAATTGTGACTGCAGGCATCAGGGACAAAGCAAAATTCCAGCCCCTCGTTTTTTGTACAATTAATGTAAATAATAATAATAGACTTACTGTACAGTTAGAGAGAAGGTACTGTAACTGAGGCCAAGGTGTAGGTGTTTACAAAATAGGCAGCCTATTCAATACTTTGTGAAACCTGACACTGATCGCGAGACTAGTGATGACAATTGCTGTTGCTGATTTTGCAAAGTAGGAGGCATGCAGAGGTACAGTATGAGCAGTTGAGAATGAGGAAGGACTGTGTCAGCTGGCTCAACCACAAAGTAATGGTCATTAGAGATGAGCAAAGTTTTCACCAAAGCACACATTTTCTGCAAAAAGGCTATTTCAAATATTCACTAAATTACCGGAGTTTGAAAATAACCACAGATAATGGTTTTTAAAAAGAAAAATGTGCAAAACAATTAGTGAATATTCATATATTTTTTTAAAACACTGATGATCGCAAAAGGTGGAAACAGCTGTGAGTAGGTTGACTGGCTATGCACTTCTTTAATCAATACTGTGCTGAAAAGCTGTGTAATATAACAGGTATAAGATTATAGGGTCCCATACTAAATGGGAATAAGGATATGAAACAAAAAGGTCACATTATGTGCTCATTTGCAAGTCATTACCCAGAATCCCTGGCTTCAGTGCAAGCACTGTTTTCAAAGCGATAATGGGGTAAGACAGGGTTGCAGATCTGTCTCAGACGTGCAAAGGCACCATAAGTGGTATTTTTATTTACTAAAAACGTGGAAAACAATTAGAAAATTAGCGAATAAAAAAAAAAATATGCACTGAAAATGAAAAATGGTGCGGGTTACATTTTCTCAGAAAGCAAAACTAAATTTTGGCTGTGAAAATTACTTTAAAATGTTCACAAATGTTCTAATTCTTTAAAAAATTTGGAGAAAAAAAACCTGCAATGTAAATTTCGACACATTTGCCCATCTCTAGTGGTCATTATGTTGGTGGTACTGGTGATAGTAGGCATCACAAGATGGAAACAGGAGACAGGGCATTCCCTTTCACAGCCGTCTTGTGACACCTAATAATAATAATTCCACACATATATAATCATGGGTGGGGTTATGTTTTTGCTCAGGGCAAGGTTCTGCATGTTGCCCACTGCAATTTATTCCAATGCAAAATAAGGGGTATCTTGAATACCTCTGCTCTGCACAACCACCTGAGCTGTAACCACTTTGATTGCTGTTTTACGCTACCATCTGTATCAACAAAAAACAGAAAAGCCCAATGCTACATCCAATTTGACAAACTATATAGTTATTAGTATATAGCTAAATTCTTCATAATAATATTCTCATGAATAAGGGTCATTTAGTTAAGCACTTTGAACAAAGTGCTATAAGCCAGCAAGCCAATGTCAAGGCATACACTAACCACATTTTCAGGTCTTAACACTAAACTGTGAACCTTCTCTTTTACTTCTGTAGGAGGGAGAATAACCGCAGTGCATCTTCTCCATTGTAAGGAATCGGGGAACAAGTCCTTTGCAACATGTTCCCTCCTTACCTGTCTCCGCACAGACCTTTGCTCTGGCACCAGCGCGTGCGCGCACCCCCGCCTTGCTTGCAGAGCATGCACAGCTCTTTTAACACTGCCACGGAGCTTAGCCCCACCCCCTCAAATGTGCCGCGCTTCTCTCTCGCGCGGCACGCTCCCGTGACATCGTGCACCGCTCCCCAGCTGCGAGGCAACTAATCAGATGCCACTTGTCTCCTGCAGCCTATCGTGACTCCCGCTGGGGCTGCTCCTCCGCTCCGCCTCCTGTTCTTTTGGCTCAAGCCAGTACTTATACCCTGCTCATGCTCAGAGTCATTGCTGAGCATAAGTAGTTGTAGAAAACCCTCCAATTTCATGCACTCTATGATTATTGAAATGGCTGATACAGGTAAGTACTATGAGTTGCTATGGCTCTCTCAGCATTTATAGGGTCTTAGTAAAATCAAAAACAATAACATTTTATTACATCAAAAAAATAAGTGACATTGTGAGAAATAATTATAAAACGTATAGTTAAAATCCCCGTAGAGGAGTAGTAGTATTGATTTTCTTAAATACAGAAAATAAATGAGCAATTATTGTTATATATATTAACCTAAAAGGTTAAAGCTGCAGTTCAGTCAATATCCTGCATGTGTGTTTTTTTTAATAAATCAGTTCTGTAGTAAGAAAAAATACTTTTAGAATTTTCTGTTTTTAAAAAAACAACATTGAAAGACCAATTTTCTTGTATTCTATTTTAACAGCCATTTGCTAAGACACTGCCCCTTCATGTCCTGTCACAAGCCCTGGCACACCCCTTTGTCAGCCCTGCCCTCCCTCTAGCACATGTCAGTGCGGGAGTGCTCATGAATATTCATGAGCTTCCACTGAGAGACAGAAGCAGAAGAAAAACAGATCCATTCACTAATTAAGTCACCAAATTTCGCCAATCAAAACATGGAGAACGAATTGACTGGCAGCTATACAGTTCTTTAGGTAATTAGAGATTGCCCACATGAAACTATTGAAGTAAAAAAAAAAAAAAGAAAAAAAAAAAAGACTGAACTGCAGCTTTAAATCCCAATACTACTGCAACATTAGCAGAGTACTATTGTCTTCAAATAGAATCTGGGAATATCCTGCGTTGTGATTCAGGATTATATGTGACACTGTATAGATATTGAGACAAAATAACTCAAATGTAATATTTGAGATCATTAGCAGTCTTTAGTGTCAGGTTGATATACCTCTGGTGTTGAATCACCAGGAATTGAGTACTTTGCCATATAGTGTCTCATAGATTGCTTGTAAGCTAAAGTAGCATAAAGTGTACACTCCTTATCTCTAAGCTGTAGCATAAATATTTACACAACACAAAATATTCTATTTTGACACACAATTTCTATAATTAGAGGAGTAAAGTGCATTTAACCCTCTGATTGTTATCACTTGCAAATCTGCATGTAGAGTTGCACATGTGTGTCGAATAGTAAATTTGTGTAATGGCTATATTAGGAGTAAGACTTATATGGTAAAGATCAAAGCAATCATATCCATAAACTCTGTTGAGTCGAATCAGAGTTAGGTAAGGCTAGTACAGGAGTCATATGTATGGTAATCTTATTAGACACTTCCTCCTATAGTATCACATGATTTGCTTACCAAATGAAAGAGGCAATGATAGTAGTACCTCCAGTCTCTAATTATACCAATAATATTTATGCAACACAGTTTATATTCTATTTTGACACTCCAAATCACTACCTTGGAAGGTATAGAGGTACAGCGTCTTAGCCCCTAATAAGTGACACTTCCGTATAGGCATTGGGTAAGTATATATGTGCCTGAAGTATATATGTGTGTATTTAGCTGACTAGGTGAAAAAGCATGCTGTAATACAATGCCTATTGTATGCAAACATATGTAACAGCTCTGCCACGACGGGTCAGAGATGGAGGAGGCAAAAATACGAGCCGTATTCCCAGTAGCTTATGTCGCACTCCGACGACGTCACCAATCGTGACGCTCTACTTCATCGACGCATGTTTCGCGAGATTAACTCACTTCTTCAGGTGGGGAGGAGTCTAAATTTAAGAAAAGTACTTTCAGATTATCCCTGTACTGGATATTGAAGAGCAAGGAACATTGGTGACAATTTGGTACAGAGTCACTTTCAAACACAATCAACTAGAACCTGATTAGGGGATAAGACCCTGGGATCCTATCCATGTTCACGATGTAAGGCCTGCAAAGCAATGAAAGTAACTAAAACATTTACGAGTACAACAAAGACAGTTACAGTACAGTACACATAAGATAAAAAGTTTTATTAACTGTGAGACAAATCTACTTGATCACCTGTATTTGTGGAAAAGCATACGTAGGCAAGACCCACAGACAATTAAAAAAACTAATACTGGAACATCTGGGGGATATAAGAAATTCACGAGATACCCCAGTTGCCACACATGTCTTACAATGCCATAATGGCAATAGTAACTCATTATGCTTTGCAGGTATTGAACATGTGACACTTGGCCCCAGGAAAGGCAACTGGAACAAACGATTATTACAGAGGGAATGTCGCTGGATATTCATATTGTGCATTGTAAATGTTACTAGTTGACCACATCACATTAAAGAACTGTACATTATGTCATATTTATCACTAGGCTGCTTTATATGTACTGTACTTGTTTGTAATATGTAACTGGATTTGTCAGCATACACTTATTTTAAACACATTCAAAATGTTATGCTGGGTGAAGCCTAGAAAGTAAGTTAGCATACAATGCCATTTATATATTGGCAATAGAATATTGTTGCATGTTTACTCTATTAAATATTTATAGTTTTTTTGACAGGCTTCACAACAAGAGTAATATAAACCTAGTGTGTGCATATTTCACAAAATCGGGGTAATTATTTTGACAGATACAAATATCATACATGCACATATAAAAAATAAAGAAAATGCCGTGTAAAGCCAAATTTATTTTCTCATGTAATCTGATAACCTTAACAAATTCACAGAAAAAGCAAGTTGAGGGAAGCATGATGTTCTCTACTACTATACTCATAAATATAATATTATTTGGAAAAAATACTAATAGCCCATATAATAAGATTAATATGAATTCTTAGCCCAATAGGTTATATTTGAATTTTTTTGTCAAAGTTTGAAAAAAAATGACATCTCAGTAGTATCAATGAATAAGGGACAAGGCATATATTCAAGAAATAGCTAATATGGCTTTAATATTTGATCTATATATAGAGATATGTATATACAGTATATGTAACAGTGTTTCCCCCACCCCCTGGGAGATTCTAACATTACTGGTCGTGTGGTGCATGATACCTGCTGGTAACAGGAGGGCTGAGTCATCCACCAGTGGTAGTGGGGACACAGGACAAGGCTTCTGGGATTCATACCCCACATATCTCTTTAGCAGTGCAGCGCCTCCATCTGCTGTAGACTCCAGAAGCTGAAGGTGATCTCCCACGGTTGAATTTATTACCTCTCCCCCCAGTAAGGTCACGCACAAGGCAGGAGGTACAGGTGCACTGACGAGTATTCTAAAACTTGCCTTAAACTTACCTTGGAAAATCTGTGGCTATCACCAACAAGACCCAGGTACATGCTGGGTATATGCTGGGTACATGCTGTAACATTTCAGTGACATTTCTGCAGAGACTAATGGCCCATCGGATTAACACAGCAGGGGTCCCTGGCAGTCCCATTCAGTTTGAATGGGACTGCCAGGGACCCCCGCTGTTAATCCGATGGGCCATTAGTCTGTCTGCAGAAATGTTACTGAAATGTTGCAGCAAGTACCCAGCATGTACCCAGCATGTACCTAGGTCATGTTGGTGATTGCTCTAGATTTATTTTAGAATACTCGTCGGCACTACAGTATATGCAAACAGGAACAGCTTTATTACTCTTCTGTACAGTTACAGGAAAAAGGCAGGTTCTGCCCGATGCAGTCTCTCAGCTATTCACTGGATGATGTTCCCTGGACCATCACTACAGGCCAAGGGCACCCACAGCCGTCCTAGCTCTTCCCTGCCTCCCTAGCAGAGACAGAGATAGGGTCCACAATCACTCTCCCCCAGAAGGAAAAGGACTGGAGATGGCCCAATCTCAGCCTTTCCACTGTGTGACCTGCCTTCCTCAGTGGGGGAAGGACACTACTAAATTTAGGGCGGTCCTGCCTTTAAGTACTACCAGGAGGAGGGCACCAGGTCATGCCCAGGCCTGATGTCACCAACACCCACTGTCACTCAAGTGCAGCTCCTCGGAGGGGTAAAAACCCATAGCAACTACTGGCAACCTGATTGTACCAGAGTTTACTACCAGCATAAGGGCAGAATAGTAGCCATCCGGTGACCTGGCTACATATATATCAAAGTTTCTTAGTGGTTGATCATAGTCAGTATTGATATATTAGAATGAAATAGAACAGTGTCCTAACATATTAAGAAAAATAAGAAGTTTTCTATAAACAAGTTGTTAGTCAATACCAGCAGCTAGGTCCCGGTAAGAGTATTAAAGGCACAAAAACTAGGGGGGCGTGGCCAGGACGCCGACAGAGATGGACGTGTAGCTGAGGAGCTCCCCAGACCCTCCTATAAATAAGTGAATAAAGGCTCTTTTCCCCCCGAAATTCCCCCCCTAAAACACATCCCCAGACACACAGACCTGAACGGCATGGCTAACAAGCAAAAATCCCAGGCAGCGCAGGCTGTAAACAAACTATTCTCCCCGCGGAGCTCAGAGGCGGCAGCAAGAAGCCAAGATGGCGCGGGACCATCAAGCGCACGCGGCCCAAAACAAACTGCCCAAGCGCAAGACCGGCAGGAAACGCCTGCACAGACGGCGACAGCACTCACTCGAGACGACATGAAAGAACTCATGGCAGAAATGCTACATGACCTGCACACTTCACTGAAGGCTGATCTCAAATCGGCAGTCTCAGAACTAAAGCAAGAGCTAACGGGCCTAAGGGAGCGCACGGAGGAGCTAGAAGGCAAAATGGAGGACTCCGCACAGGCCCAAGAGCTGGCGGCAAATGAGATATTCCGGCTCGGGACCGAGGTAGAAAGTCTCCACTATTCACTGGAAGACCAGGAGAATCGCGACAGGAGACAGAACATTAGAATCAGAGGCATCCCCGAGTCGGTACTCCCAGGACAGCTAAGGACCTACCTCCTGGAGCTCTTTGCCTCCCTGTGTGGAGACTTGAGTCAGACGGACCTCGAGCTGGATAGGGCTCACCGCTCCCTTGGCCCATGTTCAGAGGATCCAAAACGGATGAGGGACGTGATAGCAAGGCTCCACAAATTTTCAGTAAAAGAGAAAATCATGGAAGTTGCCCGCACCAAAGATCTCATCACATTTGAGGACAGCCCCCTGCAACTCTACAACGACTTATCCAAACGCACAGTAGATCGGCGCAAAGATCTGAGACCGCTAACCATACTGCTGCGAGATAGTGGGGTAAAATACAAATGGGGCTTCCCCTTCAGGCTAATGGTGCAGCGCAACAGGAAAATGCTTTCGATTAAACACCAGGAAGACATGGAACACATTGCGAAAGCACTAAACCTCACCCCCCCAGCTAGCTGGAGATCCGAGGGACACAGGCCTGAAGAGCCTCCAATCAGGGCATCAGAAAGGCTGGCAGGCCAGCGGGGCCAGCGGAACAAATGAGAAACCCAGCCCCACACTCTTAGCCCATACAAAGACCCTGCCCCCAAGAACAACACAAAGACGTCGCATCACCTTACCAGCACCGCAAGGAGATAACAAACACCGCCAGAAGATAACAAGCACCGCCGGAGACGACCACACTAACTCACCGGGAAGAGACACAGCCGACAAGGGAACAGCTCCGCTCTCAAACCTACACAGCCGCCCGCACCACTCACTTCACCTACCTGCAACGTGAGGCGAGGCCCTGGACGGCGGGAGACGAAGGGTCCAACTTCGCACAACGGAGAGGAGGGCGGAAGAATACCCGGCTCTCCCCCCCCCTTTTTTTTTTCTCTTTCCCTACCATACCCCCTGCTCGCCGCCCACCCTCGGACTCTCGGCTTTTTCGGCCCTTGACCCCCCCCCCCCTGGCGGGGTCCCTGGCGCAGAGAGCCGGATCCTCCCGGTCCCATGATCCCCCGGGCACAGGACGAAATGCCCCGACAAACGTGAGTAACTCAAAAAACCCCGGGCGACATAGCCAGTGCCGGGCGGACTGGAGGGGGAGGGAGAGGGACCGAGCAGCGAACCGAGAGGGAGTGGCACTCAGTGGCTCACCCTCACTAGCCAGATGTTGGCGGTCATAGCGGCCCTAGCAGCTAGAGGACCCGCAAGGCCAGCGGTGCGGTCTGGAGATGGGGCCGGTGTCCCCCACGGACAGGCTCCGCTGGGAAGAACCAAGCCCTCCCTCCCCCCCCCTCCTGAGTGGGCCCCCCTGCTTTCCCCTGGGGCGACCACCCCGGCCCGATGCGGCGTATTCAAAGGGGATCCGGCAGAGAAGAGATAAAAACCGAACCGGGACAATCAGGCATTAGGCTGTCACCCCACCCACTCACTCAAACATAAGGACCGGTGTCTAAAGCCTAAAGTGTCTCCGCGGCATAATATGCATGACGCGGTGGAAGCAGACTGACAGAGCCAAAACCGAGTGTTAGAAGTTTAATGCCAGGAGAGCGGCTGAACCACCTACCAAAACACATATGCAAATGCACTCAAGGCCACAACTAGCAGAGATACAACGCCACACATAGCAATAACACAAAAGCACCATACATACAAACAGAAAGCAAATAAAAGTAACACACCACAATTAGACTGCCTCCCCCCTCCCAGACCCCCCCCCAACGCCCACCCCCTTCCCTGGCCCCCAAAGGGCCTCCCCCCCCCTCTCTCCACCTCCCCCCTTCCCCCCCGTCCCCACACAAAGAACCCCCACCCTCATCACCCCAGCACACCATCTACCATCCCCTAGGCCCCCCCACCACCCTACCGTTAGGAAACACTCAGCCACCTCAGGAATGCACAAAGAAAGATTAAAAGGGAGAACCCTCTCCCATCACATGATCAGATGCAAACACTACTCCCCCCCCAGAGAACACATATTAAACAACCTATAAATGAGACTAACACATAAAACACACTCGGTTTACATCAAGAACTATACGGCTCAACAAAACTCCAAGACTATGTTAAACCCCGCTTCAACCTGGTTAAGAATGATATCCAGCATAAGACAATGTTATGTTATGTGACTTGATGTTCAGTTACGATATGTTATGATACTGTATGTTCAGTTATGTTCTGTTACGCTAACAATGTGACGCCAGACAAGGGAATGTTTCCCCGGTACTAAAACGTGATAATACTCTGAAAATGCTATTGCCCGTTCAACAATCACTTAAGAAAATGAACGCCATATATTCCCCCCCCCCTCTCCCTTCTCTCCCTCCCCCCGCACACATCATCCCCCCCCCTCCCCCCTGCCCCCCTCCCCCCTCCATCTACTCTCGTCCCTTCCCTCCCCCCCCTATCTCCCCCTATCTCCCCCTCCCTCACCCACCCCCCCTCCACCACCCGGACTGCCCCCCCCCCTCCCCGACCCCCCTCCCCCCAGCACCTACTACCTTCCCTGGCCTCCAAAGGACCTCCCCCCTCCCCCCGCCCCCACACAAAGAATCCCTACCCTTGCCACCCCAGCACACCTCCTACCATCCCCTTGGCCCCCCCCACCACACTACCTGTAAGAAGCACCCAGCCACCCTAGGAACGTCCAAAGGAGGACTAAAAGGGAGAACTACCTCCCACCACGTGATCAGATGCACCCACAACCGCCCCCCCCCCAGAGAGCGCACAGTAAACAACCTATAAAAGAGACTGACACCAAAAATATACTCTGTTTATTTCAAACACTATAAGGCTCAACAAAACATCAGGGCTAGGTGAAAACCTGCCTTAACCTGATCAAGAATGTTATCCAGCACAAGATAATGTTATGCTATGTGATATGATGTCCGGTTATGTTATGTCATGATATGCTAAGCTATGTTTTGTTATGCTAATAATGTGACACCAATCAAGGGAATGCTTCTCCTGAACTAAAATATGATCATACTCTAGAAATACAACTGCCCATATAATGATTAATTAATGAAACCAACACCACAGATACCCTCATTCCCCCCCCCTCTCCTTCCCTCCCCTACCTCCCTATAGCCCCCTACCTCCTATCCCCTATCCCACTAGCCCCTCCCCCCCTCTTGATAGTCCTATATCACCTTCCCCCCCTGACCCCCCTCCCCCTTACCCTCCCCCTCCCCCCTCCCTCCTTACCCCCCCCTATCATCCCCCCTAACGTCCACCCTCCCCCCCTTCACCCACACCCCCCCCACTAGCCCCACCCCCCCCACCCCCCCAACCTGCACCCCCCCACCCCCCCCAAAGGTTCATCTCCCCCTCCCTCCCCCCTTACCTTCTCCTATACCCCCCTCACCCCACCCCCCCCTATCCCCCTGCCCCCTTACCCCCATCCCCCTGCAACAAACGGGTCCCACCCCACCACCAGGCTGCCTAGCCCAAAGTAAAGCTGATTATAGGGGAACACTATATCTCCACACAAAAATAAATACCCCACTAATAGTGTACTACAAAGGGTGTAATAAGACAGAACCTATATTTACCCCCCCCCCCACACTCCCACCTCCCCCCTCCCCCTTATCCCCTCTCCCTCCCCCACCTAGTCACCAACACCTATAGTCGGTGACGGAGTTCAAAATCTGAACAGGGGAGTCGAGTGGGAAAGGAGCCACACAAAAGCAGCTCAGGGTCTGGCCACCCTCGGTTGCGACCTGACTGTCGGATCCAGACACACACCCCAGAAGGGCGCCTAAGCCCAAACGCCGGTCATCCAAAGACCAGGCGAAACCACCCTAGGACCAAAACTGGCCCTACTTCTATCTTATCTCCACCTGCTGGCCCTTTCCCAGCAGTTCTTTACCCCTCCGCCCCCCCTCCCCTCCCTCCCCCCCCCTGTCCCCCTCCCCAATGGCAAACTCAGTACATCCCCCCGGGACGGAAGCCCAGCCCATTAGGCGGTCTACGTCACAAAGGGACGCTAGGACATAAAAACAAGGTCTCCCCTAGTGGGAAAGGAGAGACCCCAAGACCCCGAACAACTAAAAACCAACAATGACCACCAAGGCCCCAATTAAAATCCGCTCCTTAAATGTTAAGGGATTACAAAACAACCGAAAAAGAAGACTAGCTCTCATGGACATGAAAAAATCAGGGGGGAACATTATATTCTTACCGGAGACCCACTTCACATCGCAGGACCCCCCAAATTTATTCAAAATTTTTTTCCCAATGTGCTTTTTTGCATCATTCAGTAGTAAGAAAAGAGGTGTAGCTATCCTAATCAGACAAGGCACCCCATTCAATCACGTCAAAACAGTAGCGGATCCAGAGGGTAGATTCCTAATGGTATATGGCTCCCTCGCGTGCTCGAAAATTGTCCTAATCAATGTATACGCCCCAAATGAGAACCAAACGGAATTCTAACAAACCGTTCTCGAAGGCGTCGACCCGGGATATCTGTCATCGATAATAGTGGGTGGAGACCTAAACATGGTTTTAAACCCCACCGAGGACAGATCAACCACAGCGGGCCCCTCCCGTACAACCCACTCCCAGATCAAGGGGAAAAGGTTTAGGGACATCCTGAGCGAGTTCTCACTGGTGGACGTTTGGAGAACCCAACATCAGGGCCAGAGAGACTACACATTCTACTCAGCACCTCACCAGACTTACTCTCGAATAGACCACTTTTTGACCACTAAGAATGTGATGGCGGCAGCCATAGAATCAGACATTGGCTCAATCACATGGTCAGATCATGCCCCGATCACTATGACACCGTCAGTCCCCTTTGAAAAAACAACAACCTACTCATGGAGACTGAACGATTCCCTACTAAATCACCCAGAGATTGAGAGAGAGATAAGATCCTCACTCAAGGACTATTTCTCCCTCAACATGGGAACAGTCTCCTCTCCAGCAATCCTTTGGGAAGCCCATAAGGCAACCATCAGAGGGAAATTTATTTCCATCGCATCCCATAGGAAAAAAGCCTGCCAAGCGCTAATCAAAGAACTTACAGACAGTATAAAGGTAATAGAGCACGCGCATAAAGCGAACCCATCAAAAAAAGTATACAAAACATTAATAGAAGCTAGAACAAAACTTAGACAAACCCAGCTGGAGGATGTTGAAAAGGCCCTCAAATGGACCAATCAACAATATTATGACAAAGGGAACAAGGCCGAGAGACTATTAGCTAGCAAATTGAGAGGGATACAAAAAAGATCCCAGATAACGGCGATCAAGAGTAGGTCTGGTGAAATCCAATATAGTGAAAGCAAAATAGCGGCAGAGTTAACAAAATACTACAAGGAACTATATAACTTAAGAGCTAAAAACGGCCGACCTGAACCGATAGCGTCAGAATCTATAACTCAATACTTAAATAAATGCAAACTCCCCTCACTGACGGAGGAGGAGAACACAGTCCTCAATGCTGAGATCTCAAAAGAGGAACTGGAAGAGGCGGTCAAATCACTAAAGCTCACTAAGTCTCCTGGCCCTGACAGCTTCACAAATGTCTACTATAAAAGATTCTTGCCAACTCTATCCACGCATCTGCTAAAAACATTCAACCACTTTATGGAAGGGAACCAAATTCCCTCAACATTGTCTCTAGCCAATCTATCTATAATACATAAGAAAGGCAGAGACCCGATGCAATGTGGAAGCTATCGTCCAATCTCCCTTCTCAATAGTGATCTCAAGCTATATAGCAAAATTTTAGCAAACAGGTTAAACCCAATATTACCGAGGTTAATTAACATCGATCAGGTAGGATTTGTCGCGGGAAGACAAGCCTCCGACAATACTCGAAAAATCATCAATATCATTGATCATGTCCACCTAACAGACACCAAAGCACTATTGCTAAGCCTAGACGCAGAGAAGGCATTCGATAGAATCTACTGGCAATTCCTGGACCAAACTATGTGTAAATTTGGCTTTAAAGACACATATCTAGAGGGGGTCCGTAGACTATATCAAAATCCGTCAGCAATGGTAAAACTTCCAGGGGGGAATAACCAGAGATTCGAGATAACAAATGGGACTCGACAGGGATGCCCCATATCTCCTCTCCTTTTTGCGCTAACGATAGAACCACTGGCATCAGCAATACGACTCAATAAAGACATCCAGGGAATAGACATTGGAAATAGGCAGCATAAAATCTCCCTATTCGCAGATGATGTCATCTTAACCCTCTCCAAACCCCAAATCTCATTACCCAACCTCCAAAAAGAACTCCGGGATTTTGGAAAAATCTCAGGATATAAGATAAACAATGATAAATCAGAAGTCTTGAACTTAAGTCTGCCAGAGCCAGAGGTGACACTCCTCAAAGCAAACTTTAACTACCGTTGGAGCTCCTCTTGTATCAAGTACTTGGGGGTTAAGATATCGAGGACCTACCAATCTCTATATAAACATAACTATCCGACCTTGTTCCATAAAATCAAACAAGATTTGGAAAAATGGGGAGGATATCAAAAATCATGGATCGGGAGAATGATCTCGGTTAAAATGAACATACTCCCTAGGCTATTATACTACTTCCAGACTCTCCCGGTCCACATCCCTGGCTCAGAACTGAAAAATATCCAAAAATTAATCTTCCACTTTATTTGGCAAGGTAAAAAACCTAGAGTCCCCAGAACTGTTCTCTTAGCACCAAGGGGGAGAGGAGGACTGGGAGTTCCAGATATCACAAAATACTACCTAGCCGCCCAATTGCGACAGGTGGTAGTCTGGAACGCAAACCCAAACCAATATTGCTGGCTGGATATAGAAACACAATATGCCGGAACGCCTTCTCTGCCCGCTTGCCTTTGGTCCCTGAACAAGGAGGACATGCAAAATAACAAATTCAAATTAGGCCCAATGAGACACACATGGGAGACCTGGACGAAAAGCAAATTCAAGTACAAGCTCACAACACCACAATCCCAACTCATTCCAATTCACAAAAATCCGAAATTTCCCCCTGGCTGTGAGCCCAGACAATTTGACCAATTACAAATCAAAAACATTAGGGCGATTGTCGACCTCTTGAGCCTCGGGAAGTTCATGAGCTACCAAAACCTTCAAACCAAATATGAAATACTAGGACTGAACGTGTTCAAGTACCTACAAATTCGGCACTTCATTCAAACATTATCCCCAACGTTGGAATTTCCCCCTCTCACAGGCTTCGAGCGACTATGCAGAGAAACAGCCCACCAGAAAGGTCTAATAACACAAATTTGCAAAGAGTTGGAGAGGGCCTCAGAAGCCCCCACACATGACTATATGCTGCACTGGGCAGCAGAATTGGATATAGTTATAGACCGAGAGGACTGGGAAAGTATTTGGGAAAATGCCCCAGGAACTTCCATATGTACCAAAATCAAAGAAAATATTTACAAAATACTGTACCGCTGGTATCTTACCCCAGTTAGAATAAATCAAATCTACCCACTGGCATCCGATCTATGTTGGAGAGGCTGCGGTCAAAAGGGGGACATGGCCCACATTTGGTGGTCATGTCCGGAAATTCAGAAATACTGGGAAACAACACAAAAATTAATAGAGGAGGTCACAGACCTCACAATACCCATTGAACCACTGACCTACCTGTTGGCCAGGCCCTTGACTACCTGGACCGGCCTACAGGAAAATTAGTCTCCTTCATTCTAACGGCGGCTCGATGTGCGGTGGCTGCCGCCTGGAAGAAAGTGTCTCCCCCCTCAAAACAAACAATAATAAGAAGGGTGCAAGAAGTAATGGACATGGAGAGATTGTCTGCTTTCCTTAAGAGGTCATCCACCTCATTCACAAACACCTGGGATCCATGGTACACCCACATGGTGCATATACGGCGAAACACCCCCTAACAAACTAGAGGCAAAAACCACACTAGAGCCCAAACTAGGGGAAAAAAAAAATATGGAATATGGGATCAAGGCCTCCTCCCGCCATACCCTTTCCAGCCCCCCCCCCCCCCCACACACCCCACCCCCTCCCACACCCCACACCCCCACTCTATTCCCTTTCTGTTTCCACACTCGCGCCTTCCTGATGGACCACAGTAGGTCAGGGAGACGTTGAGTCTTTCCTTTTCTCTTCTCACTCAAGAAAAAGAAAAAATGTATACTAGGCTGATATATTGCTTGCAATGTTTATACCATGTAATGACTTATCTGCCTAATAAAAAATTTGGAAAAAAAAAAGGCACAAAAACTAAAAAGAACATACTGTACATAAGAATACAATCAAAACATGTTTATGATGGTAGGGGGTAACCAGGCTATACAATAAAGGTTAAGCCCCCTGGTTATCCTTGAATCCATTGGGTCCTGGTAGCTCCATAAGCCAGAGACCAGGGATAATACATGTGAAAAATAAAGTGACCCCTGCTTTTTTCTATTTTCAGGTTCCCTTAGCCCTAGAACTGCCGGAGTTCTTGTGTGTCAGTTTTAGGTGGAAATGCAATTATTTGGTTTGCAGGAGTTCGGGGGCCAAAGTTACCGGTAGTCATTTAATTCTCCCAGGCGAGACGGCAAGATTTATACCGGGGCTAGCCAGTGTCCCCCAGACTCCTGGATTTCGAGCCCAAATATCCCCAATCCATTTCCATATAAGTATAAGGTTCCCCAAAGTACAGTATATTCTTTATTAAAGTGTACTATGTAATGTGTTTTACATTTACTATAAGGCTCTATGCAGTCTGCCAGGGTATATGTTTAAGGTTTTGACCCCACAATTGTTTTGGTTTAAATTCAGTGTAGATTCTGAGTATTGACAAATCAAGAAGTGCTTTATTTTGTATTCTCATATATCTGCAACAGGTTGGCTATCAAAGAAGTTAAAATCTGAAATTTTAGTGTGGCGCTGTCCAGATTTTCTTTAGACTCTGAAAACTGTGGGTCCCTGGTAGCTAAGTACCACCATAAGCTAGGGATCCTGTATGTATACCTAAAACCTGTCCTGATTATATGTTTTACCTTTTTCCCTTATGCAATAAACATGGGATTTCAGGAGTGGGAGTTTCAGGGGGGATATTTGGGTCAGTGTGTTTAGATTCTGTGTAGGAGTTTGGGGACAAAGTTACCAGTAGTCCTGTAATTCTTACTGACATGCAGGCAGGATCTTTGGGTACGTGAGGTGAATATCCACCGGGGCTACACAGTGTCCCCCAGAATCCTGGTTTTCGACCCAAGTATCTCAGTCCCATGTCCCTCACATGTATAATGTTCCCCATATGTTTCGAAATTTATAAAGCAGAGTAAAAAAAATTTTTTATACAGTATTATTAATTTCTATACAGTCAGCCCAGGCTCTAAGTAGGTGCCGGGATGTCTGCATAGAGATCGAGGATCAAAGAGGAGATGGGGTGTTGAGAGGTGTGAAACAGTTTGGTGAGTGGGGAAGGGAAGAGTACTGTGTCCGAAGAACAAGGGCACACAACAGGGACAGTCCTTGGTCTCCCAGACCTGGTGGAGCCTGCCCAGCGGGAGGCAATGGTTGGCTAGGGGAAGTCGCTGCCCGTAGGCACGATTCCCATTGGCCAATTCATATTTACTGCTCACCCGGCTTCTCAAGCCGGCTCGACACACCCCATCCTCTGATGGCAGCAGCCAGACGAGCTCCCATTCTGATTGGCTGGCTGAGTTACGATCCAGTCTCTGATTGTTCGCCAGCCCCTTCTCCATGTTAGATATAGAACACTGGGGGCTATGTAAGGAGCTGGCCAATCAGAGAACCAGACCATCTTGAGGCTTGTGTCGGTGAATCGCTGGTGGTCTTTTCAAAGTTGTTCTGTTGTGAATAGCAGAGCAACTGGCTTCGTTTTTAGCCAGAGAAGCATGCCTAGCTGAGACTAAGTCTTGTATTTCATGGCCAAGTTCTGAGCGGAGAATGTAGCGGGAGAAAGCACTGCCGTGCTGCCAAAAGGAGTACCGCGTCTTTCTGGACAAAGTCCGGCCAGGGTAAGCCTTCCTGAAGCAGACACCCTGCATCTATTTGAGGCTAGATTTTAAATCCAGATCCCCAGTTAAGTGTGTTGTACCAGACCCCCAGTTTGTTTATTCTTTATGTGACTGCGGGTTTTACCCAAATAAACCTAATTCCACTACCTTATTTTGCCTAATGAATGATCCCAGAAGGTAAAAAGTGTTAAAAGTGCTGGTCTCCCATGACACTGGTTTTCTTCCAATTGTCCTTGGTAATTTCTTAGAATATGCCTTCTCCATCTCGATAGTCCGTAGGAAGTGAGGTAACAAGCTGTGCTTGGATAGCCTGTCCCTTATTTATTATAAGTTGTTTAAAGCCATTTTTAAAATGTTGTTTGGCTAGGGAAATGATGCACAGTCTGTGTAGTGTTCTTGATGAGTAATAGTAGAAATAATGAAGTCCTTAAGGTCTCCAACAAGACAAGGAGAAAATCTTTGAGGTGCATTGGTAAGCAAAAAAATCTTTAGTGCCTTGCGTGGGTTGAATACACCACCTCTTCCCTCTAATAAAAAATGTTGTGCTTTGTTTGGATTTCCTCTTCTATCTTCTATAATAAGATGTATTAGTCTTCAATATTTTGGATACTCATTGAGGTAGGAAAGGTCTGCCTCCCTCTCTCCGGCCACATATATGGTAAAACCTTGTTCTTGGTATTAAGGTCATCCCATCTAAAGCCGTATGGACTCTGCAACTATGTATCTAGGGATATTCCATTGCTGGAGCTCCTCAGCCCTGCACATGGTCTGTCATCCTCTCAGACAATATAGCACGTGACCAAATTGACCTCTGGCCTTTCCCTACTTTCCGTCGATCAAATCACAGGCGATGGGGTGTCATGGGATTCAGAGGTATTGTATATCTGATCTGCCAGTCCAAAGCAAAGTGATACTCTGTCCGCTTGGCCAACTGTGTATAAACCCAGCAAGGCCTCAGCACAGTTCATGAAAGTTAGGGGTTAAAGTGTGGGTGTATACAGATCATTTTCCAGGCGATCGATAGCGCTTAGGTTATTTTGCCTTTTCAGCAATGTCCAGTCAAGTAGATGTCGTCTGAGATATAAGTCGATTTAGACTTACTTTCATACTCCCCCCTGGAGCCAGAAGTCCAATTGCTGTTTTTTAAGCCATTTACTGTATGCACTTTATCTAATTTATTTGATGCTTAAAAAAATACCATATTAAACATTATAGAAATAATGTTATTCTGCTAGACATTCAATAATACATATATTATTGGTAAAGCATTTTGACGAGAAGATAAAAATAGTTACATCTTATATTCATCTTTGCAGACGTCATAATCCTTCAAACAGTGTCAGCATTTTAGGTGTCCCACCAGGCCCTTCCTTTGCCAGCTGTATCTGCATTGTCTCCAGTGCTCAGCAGATTAGAAACATCTTACCAGAACTTTGGTAACATTATCCAATTGCACCTCTTCAGGAAGCATCACTTCCACTGCGTAGCCAACCCACTTTAACGAATCTTTAGAGGAGGAGAGTAACCCGAGGCAAAAAATCTCTACTAAATAAAGAGCACACGAGGCTGAAATAAGGTACGGTACATGATTTGAACTAAACTAGAAATAGTGGGAAACTATTTCTCTACTCCAGCAGCTTGTTAGGGTTCACAAGCAACAAATGTCTACAAAAGAGAAACCACAGCTACTCTCCAAGAGACGTGAACCATTATGAGCGAGGGTGTATTGAGGTTTTGAGGTCAAGCAAACCTGCAACCCTCATTAGTACTTCACTGTCTACTTCGAAAATATTGCATAAATCACCCCTTCAAACACCGCAACCCAGCCCATTGCGATGGGTCCAACGTGAGTGGAGACTCAAGGTCCAACACAGTTTCCTTCTCCAGCACCATTGTCCAGAATCAGTAAAAATAAATAAATGAATAAATAAGCAGAAATAACAAATCTATTTTCTGATTGACAATGTTGTTCCCATTGCCTTTTATTATTTCAATATTGACATGTACTGTGTACATCTCCACTTGCCTGTGGAAATTCATAAAGGTTTAACGTTTTGTTAAGGAGCACACAATTAGACCAACAGGTTCTATAAATTATGTGTAGCCCTGGTAAGTTTGTGGGTTATATTTCTTCTCTCCTCTTGGCAGTAATCCCTGTGTAAGGACAGGTCTGCCAGGAGTAATCATGGATTTTCCCTGCTTCAGACATTTGCCCTGAGTCAATGAAGGTAGGTCACCTGACCCTGTGTCCTATCAAGAGACATAGGGGTGGTGCCTGCTGGAAGCTACAAAGAACAGTGTCACTTCCTATTTAGTAGTGTCAGACAGAGTTGAGTAGTGAGTTAGGATCCAGAGGAGTAGAGCTGCTAGATCTACGTGGACCAAGTACCTCTTACCCTGCATAGGGGGTGAGGGAAGAGCTAGCCCCACTCTGGGTGGCCCTTAGGCCCAGAGTGGAGGCAGGGGACATCCTGAAGGAGGACAGCGGGCTGGCTGTATATATACTACATTGACTGCTACTGCTGAGAGACTAATAAAGAGCTGCTGCTAGTTAAAGAGACAGTGTGTGAGACTGGAATCTCTTATCCCTGGGGAAGGGATTCTGCAGTAGGGATTACACCCCGTATCCCTGGGGCCTACTACAGATGGAGGCACTGAACCATTAGAGGAGAATGAAGGCATCCACCCCAGAGACCTGTCCTGTTGTCCCCCATGTGACCGCGGGAGACTCGGGCACTCCTGTTGTCAGCAGGTATGCACCACACTCAGACATGTAGCCAGATCAAGAGACACCCTAGGGTACCCGATATGAGATTTATTTTAAAATAAAATATAAATGTTGGTGGAGAACTCTAAAAACCAGCACATCAACCACTGCCCACTCTAATGGCAAACACCAAAAATGTACAACTTCAAACAAATACTCACATTTCTACTCATACTATGACTCTCTTTAGCAGGTGATATTGAACCTAACCCAGGCCCTCCCATTTCAACTCTGTCCCATACCACTGAGAATACCCCCTTCAAATTCCAAAAAGGGCTATCTGTTGTCCATATAAATATCCGGAGCCTGCTGCCAAAACTGGATGAACTAAGAGCATGGTGCCTTATGCATAAACAAAAAGCCATCATTCTCACAGAAACATGGCTAACCCCCAAAACTACCGATGCAAATTTTGCCATTCAGGGAAATTCCATTTCTAGGAGAGATTTGTAATTTGTCCAATTACATTTGAGCCCCTGAAATAAAGGGACTGTGTATGAAAATGGTTGCAATTCCTAAACGTTTCATACGGTATTTTTGTTCAACCCCTTTAATTAAAGCTGAAAGCCTGCACTTCTATTGCATCTCGGTTGTTACATTTCAAATCCATTGTGGTGGCGTACAGAGCCAAAATTATGAAAATTGTGTCAGTGTCCAATTATTTCCGGACCAAACTATATATATATACAGCTAAACCCCGTTATAATGCGCCTCGTTATACCGCGATTCGGTTATAACGCGGTTTTCCCGTGGCTCCCGTTTTTAAAAAAAAAAAAAAAAAAAAAAAAATTAAAAAAAAAAAATGTTTTTTTCATTTTTTTTTTGCACACTGCACACACTGCACACACTGCACACACTCACTGCACACACACTGCTCATTGCTCACACTGCCACACTGCACACACACTGCACACTGCACACACACTGCTCATTGCTCACACTGACACACTGCACACACACTGCACACTGCACACACACTGCTCATTGGACACACTGCACACACACTGCACACTGCACACACACTGCTCATTGCTCACACTGCACACACTGACACACTGCACACACACTGTACACTGCACACACACTCCTCATTGCTCACACTGCACACACACTCACACACACTTACAGACACTCACACACACTTACGCACATGCA
Organism: Ascaphus truei; assembly: GCF_040206685.1. NCBI lineage: Eukaryota > Metazoa > Chordata > Amphibia > Anura > Ascaphidae > Ascaphus > Ascaphus truei. The sequence goes on along the minus strand of NC_134484.1, from coordinate 196,249,329 downwards.
CACACACTCACACACACCCCCACGCACACTTACGCACACTTACGCACACTCACGCACACTCACAGACACTCACACACACTTACACACACTTACACACACTTAGACACTCACAGACACTCACAGACACTCACAGACACTCACAGACACTTACACACACTTACACACACTTACACACACTTACACACTCACAGACACTCACACACACTTACACACACTTACACACACTTACACACTCACAGACACTCACACACTCTTACACACACTTACACACACTTACACACACACTCAGACACTTACACACACTCACACCCACATACACACACCCATATACACACACACACTTTCTCTCCCATATATACTGTGACAAACGCCCCTCTTTTGTAGTGCTGACGTCTGTCTGGGTTCTTCCCGACACAGTCTTCTAGGGTTAATTATACAACAAACAGGATCATGCAAAGTATTATGCTGCTTAACTCAGGCTTCTGCCTGCTTTATTTTCATCCAAGTAAGGTACTGCAGCTTTAACATGTGAAGGTTAGAGGTACTCAGATACTTTCATTCAGCAGTTCACATATTTCAGTGTTACCATATTTCCCACACTGTTATTTCAAGAAATAAACCAAAATCATATAAGCAAAATCCTATCCCTTTCAGGGATCTAACTACACATCAGAATCAGTCTCTCTAACAGCTGCTGGCCAACTAAACTGGTTCCCCAGCTTAAAACAATGCTCTCTCATTTAGGGTCACAAGATACAGTACAGTCTTTTAGCAACAGCAGTAACCATTTGTTTTGTCTTATCTGTTCGTGGAGTCCAGGCAAATCCTCTGGTACTGTGATACGTGGAGGGGCCGTCAACCCCGATACTGGATGCAGGGGAGCAGCGACACCCCCAGCCCCCAGGCTCCAAGGAGAGAGAGAGAAATGCAAAACCTCTCTGCTCTAAATACCTGTGCATGTGATTAGAAGAGCAGGTGAGGGAGAACTAGAGCCATGGTAATCTGTGGTCTGGATTTTCCATCCAGCTGCCTGAGTTAATGGGAAGCTGTGGAACGGATCATTTGTAACTATTCCTGCACTTTCTGCTCTAAAATGGGGCAGAAAGCTGCCTAACATCTTTGGACTATGTCACATACACTGGCGACACACTTTATTCGAGCTCGGCTAGTCCCACGAATTCGGGTATACCCGGGTGTATTGAGGTTTGTGACTGTTTTCTGCCCGAGTGCATTGGGTTATTTTCCAGGCAGGGATTGAAGCATTTTATTCCCGCTGGCTGCAATACTGCACAGTATATATATATATACTGCATTACAATTCATGAATTTATGCCATCTGGTAGACACGCGAAGCATTGCAGACTATTAAATCCTAATCATTATCATTTAACAGATCAGCCGCCCGTCAGCCAGGCATGAACCCAGGCTGGGAAGGCAAACTCAACGGGGCTTGTCAGAGGTGAGGAGCGGCGCATTCCAGGTATCTGCCAGGTACATACTGGGTATTTGCTCGAATAAAGTGTGTCGGTGCAGTATCCCCCTCCCCAGCTCACACCTACTGGGGTGAGCGGCCATGGACCTCACTAGGGTGAGCGTCCTACCTGAAATACTTGAGCTAACTCCTCAGTACAACATTAAGTATTCACATGACACGAATATGAACTTTTTCCACGGCAATTATGGACAATAGGTTTCGTCATAAGAGACTATACTTGGCAAACATATTTTTTTTTTTTTTGCTCTCTATTAGGGAACTATTTTGAAAAATAAATGTCTAGCACACATTCTTACAACCCAGGATCTGCTAAATATATTCACAAAACCAGACAATTTCTATTACCTCCCTGGGTTTTTCTACTCTAGAATATGAACCTCATTATAAATTTACCAACCGCAAAAACCAATTTTTTTTTTTTTCCATATTGTAAGCAACCAATATTTTTTTTCCTTATACTACAGCCTTGTAATCTTAAGGGCCATCAACCCTGTATATTAATTTGTAGTTTAGCTACATTTTCAACACAGAGAACCAATATAACATTGTAATATTGACAAAATGCTTATTTGCATAGTTAAGTGTCCGTGACATAGTCCACATGTGTAATAAAAAAATAAATCGGTCAGTTCCCCCAAACATATATTTTTTTTTTTTTTTTTTTTTTTTGACTTCCAGTCTATTGCATCCTTTGACTTTATTTCATAGCCCGCTGCAACCTGCAAATGACTGGACTGTTTCTTTAGCTTCTGATGAGACCCTTGGACCGGATTCTCCTTGGCTCCACAGTGTGGTCCAGATTGGTGAGATATGGAACTATTCAGGCGCCGTGTTAACCTTCGTTGTTTTTTCTTTTCAATCTTTGATTTCCCTTTTGTGGCCATTACCAGGCCTTTGGGTTTTGGAGACCTAGTTGCCTCTGTACAAACGTAGTCCATATTAACCACGTCATCAGGATCTGTCAACAAGTTTGTGTTTTCAGGAACTGCCACCCACTTGGCTGAAACATCTTCTGTGGTGTCCTGGGTGTGTCCACTAGTTTGATAATCTTCTGGACAACGTAAATGAAATTGAGGATCTGGATTTTTGAATCCCAGATCAGGGAGAATATTCTCAGGAGGGTGCCTATCTGTTTCTGGAATAACAGCAGCACAATCAAAGTCAATTCTTTCTCCTTCCTCTTTGTCATCAGTGAGGGCATTGAGTTTACGTTCCCTGGTCTCCTTTTGTGACCGTGTCTCTTTTAGCCTTGGAATCTCTTTCTCCAACTTCATCTTTATAGCAAATCGTAATATTGCAACAGCATTGAAGATACACGTATAGGAACGTACAGCTTGCTTGGTTAGGAGGTAGGATTGATAGCCCGACTGAACCACTTTAGCCGCTTCTCCCATGTCCGTCATCTGTTTCAGAGCGAGGTTTAACTCTGTTTCATTTTCTCTATTCTTGACCTGCAGCTGCAGGTGCTCCTTCTGGGTCTTGTCCAGCTCCAGCTGCAGCCGGGCCCCCTCATTTGCCGTGTGGTCCAGCTGCTTGTAGATATCGGCCATCTCGCTTTCATAGCGCAATGTCAGGCAGACCACCTGACGGACGGAGATCTCCTCTCTCTTGGCGCACTGTATCTCGCGCTCAGCCATCTGCTTCTGCAGCTCTTCAACCTGATCGTGCCAGACCTCCCTCAGGGTCTTCACCTCTATCTGGTGCTTGCTCTGGGTTTGCATCAGCGCCTCCATTTTTTGGAGCTCTGCAGTTTGTGTCGCCTGGATCGCCGCTGATTCTGTATTCTGCAGCTCTTCCTGCATTTCTAACTTTTCCTGGATCAATTGCTTCTCCACTTTTTCTGCTTGGTGAAGCTTCTCATCACCTTCACTGATCTGGTCAGTCAAGTCTGAATTTTTCTGTGTCAGACTTACATTCTCTCTTTTTACAGTCTCTAAATTACTCAGGGTATTCTCATAGGTTTCCTTCAATGTACACAGCTCTGTGCTGCGAGCGTAGACCTCATGGCGTGAGAGTTCCAGCTCTGCTTTAAGCGCGCTAGCCTCTTGCCGAGAAACCCCTAACTCTGTGATGAAGTTTTGCACATCTTTCTGGGACATCTCATAGCATAGTTTCCAGTCAGTTCTTGTTTTCTTTGATTCGCTTGGCTCTCTGCCTATGATGGTAGCAGTAGCCTTTGTCATCTCTAGGCGTGTCGTCATTCCTGGGACGATTGCGCCAGGCCCTATGGGCTGTTGCTCATCTCGGCGCCTTTCTGACGCATGTCCTGACAGTGCAGGTTCAAGTGGCTCGTTCACTTCCCCTGTGACTTGAGGAACAGTTTTCTTTCTTTTTGCTTTATTAGCTCCAGAGATATCAGTGGTACTGGGCACACACTCACTGTTATCAGCTTCCACATCTTGCTTGCACTCACAGGGCGTTGCTTGCTTTTGCAGCTGTTTGTCTTTGAAAATTTTGGGACACACATCTTCCATGTGACCTACTTCACGACAGGCCCCGCATACTAAATTCATCTGTGGGTACGGCTCTCCTCCAGGGTCGTGATCATAGTATGGCCTGAAGGGACACTGTTTTGTATGGTTACGTACATTACACAACAAACATTTCACGTCGGCCATTTTAGAAACCCGGCAGGGACAATTTGCTAGCTGCAATTTCACTCACTTCAGCAACTTGCATACAGCACTTGCTAGCTGCAAATTCACTCACTTCAGCAAAAGGCATTAGCTTTACAAACAGCATTTGCTAGATGCAATTTTTTTTTTTTTTTTTCAGCAAAACATTTTGGTTTTCTGTTTGGGTTCAGGGTGCTATTGCATCCACACTTCGCACATTCTCTGTGTATGCTAGAAGCACAACTGATATACACAGTGGGACAGACTTCACTCATAGCATCTGTACTTTAGTTCAGCTCGGCGGCCATTTTAAATCCCCGCATTTATTTGCAAACCCACAGACTTTTTAGTGTCTGCCCGCATTCTCCACCATATGTGACAAACGCCCCTCTTTTGTAGTGCTGACGTCTGTCTGGGTTCTTCCCGACACAGTCTTCTAGGGTTAATTATACAACAAACAGGATCATGCAAAGTATTATGCTGCTTAACTCAGGCTTCTGCCTGCTTTATTTTCATCCAAGTAAGGTACTGCAGCTTTAACATGTGAAGGTTAGAGGTACTCAGATACTTTCATTCAGCAGTTCACATATTTCAGTGTTACCATATTTCCCACACTGTTATTTCAAGAAATAAAACCAAAATCATATAAGCAAAATCCTATCCCTTTCAGGGATCTAACTACACATCAGAATCAGTCTCTCTAACAGCTGCTGGCCAACTAAACTGGTTCCCCAGCTTAAAACAATGCTCTCTCATTTAGGGTCACAAGATACAGTACAGTCTTTTAGCAACAGCAGTAACCATTTGTTTTGTCTTATCTGTTCGTGGAGTCCAGGCAAATCCTCTGGTACTGTGATACGTGGAGGGGCCGTCAACCCCGATACTGGATGCAGGGGAGCAGCGACACCCCCAGCCCCCAGGCTCCAAGGAGAGAGAGAGAAATGCAAAACCTCTCTGCTCTAAATACCTGTGCATGTGATTAGAAGAGCAGGTGAGGGAGAACTAGAGCCATGGTAATCTGTGGTCTGGATTTTCCATCCAGCTGCCTGAGTTAATGGGAAGCTGTGGAACGGATCATTTGTAACTATTCCTGCACTTTCTGCTCTAAAATGGGGCAGAAAGCTGCCTAACATCTTTGGACTATGTCACAATACATACACACACACACTCTCTCACTCTACACAGACGGGGGGTGGGGTCGGAGCACAGGAAAGGCCGCGACCAGCACCACCACCCGCTCACCCCCCTCCTCCCGCGCAGGCAGCGGGAGCGCCAGGGACAGCGGTGGGGAGAAGAAACCCCCCGCTACCACCTCCATGCAGGCAGCGGGATCTGAGGTAAGCGGCGACCTGAGGGACATCCCCACTCTCATCTCCTGCCCCGCGGGCTGTCACGCGGTGACAGGGGGAAGCGGGGACAGGAGGGACATCCCCACTCCCATCTCCTGCCCCGCGGCCTGTCACACGGTGACAGGGGGAAGCGGGGACAGGAGGGACATCCCCGCTCCCATCTCCTGCCCTGCGGCCTGTCCCGCGGTGACAGGGGGAAGCGGGGACAGGAGGGACATCCCCGCTCCCATCTCCTGCCCCGCGGCCTGTCCCGCGGTGACAAGGGGAAGCGGGGAGCGGAGGGACATGCCCGCTCCCATCTCCTGTCCCGCGGGATGAATATGCGCTAAAACGCGGCGGCCATTTTTTTTTCTCGTGACCCCGTTAGTAACGCGGTGGTCTCGGGGTGGACCCCGAGACCCGCGTTATAACGGGGTTTAGCTGTATATGCAATGGGTTTGGATTTTGAGCTTGCTAAGACTGTGTATGTCTATGTGTAATACTAGCTTGTTTTGGGGTTTATTCAGTTCTGTAATTGGTTTATTCAGTAAGAACATCCATGGGTCAAATGCCACCGGCTGGTTCGATATTCTCTGTAACCAGCCATGTATTACTGTCCAGAGTCTTTTAATCTTAATTCATTCCCACCATATACAGTATACTGTATAACATAGATCCATGTTTCCCGGATTCCTTGGGGCATAATGGGGAGGATACTCTGTATATTTTAACACGTCCAAGGGCATCAGGTACCAACAATAGAGCACCTTATAGCCAGTCCCTTTATATTGTAGTGCAAATAAAGCTTTTTGCTATTGTCTCGAAAATATACTGTAATTGCATTAATCGTTATCTGGTTCTGATCTCAGATCAATCTCCCATTTTTTCATAAATTTTAGGTTTAGGAATGTGCAATAGAGGGTAAAGATTAGGCCCTTCTGGTTTGCTACCTATAGACAGAGGTGTCGCAAACAGGGTCCAAGGCAAAATACCTTAGCTGTATGAATCTTAGGAATTCTCGCTCCGGTAGACCGCTTTCAGAAAATATTGTTTTGTGGTTTTACAGATGCAGCGGCCATAATTTTACCAAATCACGCGGTGTATACCTCGGAATACTCATGTGATGGAACGGGATAAATTCCAACCGTACCACCTTAAGACGCGAGTGCATAAAATGGCATTTTAGTGTTCTGGCTTTTAAACACCTGAAATTGACACAGTACCACAGAAGCACAGTACTGTACACATTACAATTCATTCATTTCATTGCATATAATTGCACACAATCCCTAAAATTCAAACAAAGCAATCGCGATAAACACGTGTGCCTGGGGAGATTGGCCGCATTCATGCAGTGTGGAGTACAGCAGTGCACACGAAAATGGCGTTGTGTTGCCTTAAATAACGTCCGCTGCATCTGTAGGTCTTCCTTTTGCCAACAGGTCTACCATCCTCAATACTCCTATTGACCTTGGCCCTTGGTAGTCAGCTTTTCTTATGACTGGGGGGAAATCCAGGTTATTAAATGTAGGTGTCATAGTGAATGTCATTTGTGTGAGGCCTGTTTTAGTCCGTGTTGTCCCAGAATTTCAGGGAGTGGATCATTGTGGGAAGAAGCTCAGGGATGTTGCTCCTCACTACGCGAGGGAGTCAGAGTAATCTGAACTTAATGGGTCTGCGTGCCAGTTTATGAGTTGGCTGGATTGAGCTGCTTTATAATACTGTATGAGATTAAACATGGATGTGCTAATCCCCCTATATTAGTTGGAAGGGTCATGATCTGCTTATTAACCCTTGGTCTTTTTCCAGCCCATATGAATTCTTTAATTTTCATTTGAAGTTCGAAAATTTCTTTATTTACCATGGGATAGTTAGGGTCTGAAACAAATACAATAGACTTAATAGGACATTCATTTTAACTGACTGAGCCAATCCATTAAATTTTTCATTTCGCCCAGACGTTCATGTCCTTTTTTTTATTGTTTTTATTAATTTGTGATAGTTGGCCTGATATATGGAGTTTAATGAGTTTGTCAGGTACGCACCTAAATAATTAATGTCCCTTTGTCGTCGAAATTTAGTGTTATTAGTTTAACTGTATGTGGATAGAGATTAATATTTAGTACCTCAAATTTGTTATGGTTTATTTTAAATCCTGAAACTGATTTAAATGTACTCAGTTCCTTAGGCTACGCTTATAGTGCCGGCGACGGCGACATGACGGTCAGGCGATGGTTGCTGGAAAATGAAATAGAGATAACTTCCAGCTAACACAACCAATCTGTCGCTCCCTCGTGCCATAGCGCTTACTATAAGCGCATGCGACGGCGACAATTAATTTGTTTTGCTACAATGTCGCGTCGCTGTCGCCATCGCCGGCACTATAAGCGCAGCCTTAGTTAGGTTCGGTTGAGAGACTAGAAGCCTTGAAATTATAATGAGAATGTAATTTGCAAGCAGGGATATATTTTACACTATGACAATCCAGCCTAAGGCCATGTTGGCTCTGATTTGAGCTACTTTTGCTCAATTGCCAGTGCATACAATTGGGGTGACAGGGGAAACCCTGTCTTATACCCCCTTTTACTGTATATATACCATCTCTTATGTGATGCCAGGGCAGACTACTCTAGCTATTGGGTTGTGTATAGCGACATTTTTGTTTCACTAATTTTCCTCCTAAACCGAATGCTTCCAGGGTGGCTTTCATGTAGCTCCAATCTTTTCGATCAACACTTTTTAAGCATCAAGTGGTAGAAGCATCATTGGCACTTTATGACTTTTGAAGTATGATAAAATGTCTATAGCAAACATTGTATTGTCTACTGCTTGTCTAGTAGGAATGAAACTTACCTGGTCCAGATGGATCAGTTTGGGTAAAAACTCATTCAATTGTATTGCTAGAATTTCAGAGAAGATTTTTATGTCTGTATTAATTAGGAAGATTTGACTATAGCTTTCCATCTTTGTAAATTACAGAGATTTTTACTTGATGAATGTTTTGAGGAAAGTGTTCCCCTTGTAGTATTTAATTGTATCAATTTTGCATTTCGGGGATTAGTATTTTGGGACATTTTTTACAATGTATGTTGAAACCATGTTTTTGAGAATATGTTTAAAACCCTTTGAGGATATATATATTTTTTTATTACTTAGATTTTTTTATTAATCATTTTTCAAAAGAGGGAGGGGTACAAGAAAAAAGAGGGAGGGGAACAGTATAACGGTATAATATTTCACAGAGTCTGATTACACATTAGGGGGGAGGGGGGTATGGGAAGGGGAAGGGGGACAGCATTTGAAATCATGTAACATATTGAATAACAGGTTAAGTACAACATAAATTATAAATCATAAATCACTCTGTTCAGAATAATCTAGTCTAAATATGGGGATATACCTGCATGTCTAAACCAAGGAGCCCATGTCTCTGAGAATTGTGAAGTGCAACCAGTTAGGTAGGCAGTGAGTTTTTCCATGTAGACTATATGCCAGACTTTATTATTGATTTGGTTTAAAGATGGGGAGTCGATTGTTTCCAGTTTTTGGCGATGGTGCATCTAGTAGCATTTAGAATTTGGGAGATACAGTGGCGACACACTTTATTCTAACTCGGCTAGCTCCGCGAATTTCAGAATATCCCGGTGATGTGCGGTTTTGTGTCGTTTTTGCCCGGGGTGAATTGCGTTATTTTCATGGCTGTGATTTAAGCATTTTATTCCCGCTGTCTGCAATACTGCAATGCTGTGTAAAAACTCATGGGGGCGTTTGCGAGCTGTTGTCTTTGAAGCCGTCCCCTATAGCCCCTAACATACAGTACTGTACACATACAGTACTGTATATGCACATCAATGATACTACAGGCCGGCGGGGGCGAGATGTGTTTGCAGCAGAGAGAGATCCGCTGCTCTCTCTGCGCAAACATTGGCACATTAAAAATTATTTAAAATACATTTTTATTCATAGTGTACATGTGCAGGGGGTCTCCGGAGCTGAACCGCATTGGTTTCAGGTCCGGGGACCCCCTGCTTCCCGAGATACAGGCCCCTTTATGAGGTGCCGGTATCCCTCTGCATTTAAAGGTCCCGATCACGTGACCGTGGAATGTTAACAAAGCAGAGGGATACCGGCACCCCATAAAGGGGCCTGTATCTCGGGAAGCAGGGGGTCCCCGGACCTAAAACCAAAGCGGTTCCGCTCCGGAGACCCTCTGCACATCTACAGTATGAATAAAACTCACACATCAATAAACACTCGTTCATTACTATTGCGGCTATGGGCTATGGTAACGAAGAAGCATGAATGTATTTTTAATAATATTGTACAGTGAGCAGAGGGTTCCCTGAGCCACAAATCAAAGCTCAAGGGACCCCCTGCTCCTGCACAATATTATTAAAATACAGAAATGCTGCTTCATTACCATAGCTGATAGCCGCTAAGGCAATGAAGGGGTTAACCCACGGTACCCGCTTTATTGTGGGTAGCGGGGGTGGGTGAAGGGGGTATTTGGCCCTTGGTGTGAGTTTAGGACTTGCGGGGGGGTTGTGGGTGCACTTAACCCCTTTACGACCGTAGCAGTTAATACCGCTACGGTCATGAAGGGGTTAACCCCTCCCGCTACCCCCCCGCAGGCCCTAAACAACCACCGTTGGGGCTAATACCCCCTTCACCCACCCCCGCTACCCACAATAAAAAAAATTCACACACAGCAGCCGCCCAAAAAATAAATAAATCTAAATAAATAAATAAATACATGAATATAAATAAATAAATTTAAAATACATTTTTATTCATAGTGTACCTGTGCAGGGGGTCTCCGGAGCTGAACCGCATTGGTTTCAGGTCCGGGGACCCCCTGCTTCCCGAGATACAGGCCCCTTTATGAGGTGCCGGTATCCCTCGGCATTTAAAGGTCCCGATCACGTGATCGCGGCATGTAAACCAAGCAGAGGGATACCGGCACCCCCTAAAGGGGCCTGTATCTCGGGGAGCAGGGGGTCCCCAGACCTAAAACCAAAGCGGTTCCGCTCCGGAGACCCTCTGCACATCTACAGTATGAATAAAACACACACATCAATAAAGAATCATTCCTTACCTTTGCGGCTATGTGCTATGGTAACGAAGCAGCATGAATGTATTTTTAATAATATTTTACAGTGAGCAGGGGGTTCCCTGAGCCACAAATCAAAGCTCAAGGGACCCCCTGCTCCTGCACAATATTATTAAAATACAGAAATGCTGCTACATTACCATAGCTGATATCCGCTAAGGCAATGAAGGGTTAAGGCAGAATAGCATGTTTATTGGGGACATTTGCCCCCAATAAACATTGCAATAAACAACATACAGTACACCCCTGTGTATTTAAAATACATAAACAACAATAATTACATTAAATACATATTTTTAATGTGTCTGATAAACCTCCCTGCCTTGACTGTAATCTGTGTAAGGCCCCCTCCCCCTAATGTGTCTGTTAAACTTCCCTGCCTTGACTGTAATCTGTGTAAGGCCCCCTCCCCCTAATGTGTCTGTTACACAGATTACAGTCAAGGCAGGAAAGTTTAAGGCCCCCTCCCCCTAATGTGTTTGTTAAATCTCCCTGCCTGTGTCCCAGTGTTCCTGTGAGTGCAGTGTATGTAAATGTGGGGAGGGGGAGGGGGATCCCGATGTCCATACAGTATAATGCAGCGCCTCACTGCCAATGGCCCACCCCGTGAGGCCTAACCACCCTCACCCACTACCCACAAGGGAGGCCTACCCACATACCATTGCCCCCCCCTCCACCCCCCATCCTGCCCATGGCCACTACGCTGCTGCAAAACAGATACAAAAATTAAAACATCCAAAGTAATGTCCCCTAACCCCTTAATCACCATAGCGGTTATTAACCGCTACAGTCATTAAGGGGTTAACCCACCCTCACCCACCACTCGGGACGCCTACATACCCTCTCATACTAACCCCCCACCCCGTGAGGCCTAACCACCCTCACCCACTACCCACAAGGGAGGCCTACCCACATACCGTTGGGGAACCCTCCCCCACCCCCAGTACCCACAATAAAAACAAGACACAGCCCCACAATAAGCATCATTATATTTATTAAATACATTACCCACCCCCTGTGCCCCCCATAAATACAATATTTATCCTTTACAAACAGGGTTCATAACGCAGCCCCACGTGAGTCCCCGGTGGGCTGGCGGGGCACCTGACAGACCTACAGGGTACCAGCAGCCCTTTTCAAACAGGTTCTGGAGGCCTGCTGGTGGGTCCCGCCAGCACCATGGCCCCCAGGTGGTCTCCTTGGGTCACCGTGGGCCACAATTGGTTCCCCACGGTAGGCCCGCGGATGTCTGGGAGCCCCGGGTCAGACCCACAGGTGTCTGCGGGGCCTCGGGTGGTTCCCACGGAGGTCTGGGGAACTCACGAGTGCTCACTACGGGTCCGCGGTGCCCCCACAGAAGTGGGACCACATATCATCATCCCCGCACCTATGGGTCAGCGGTGCCCCCACAGATGTGAGGCCACCGCTTCATCCCCACAGACTACGGGTCCGCGGTGCCCCAACAGATGTAAGGCCACCGCTTCATCCCCGCATGTGTCACCTGTGGAACCACCAGCCTGATACCCGTGAGATACCCGAGGAGACCCGCAGGTGGTCTCCAGAGGTCCCACGCAGAACCACGGAACAAACACTGAATGTAAAAAAAATAAACCTGGCCTATACATTCAATACATACACCCCCTCCCCCCCAACACCTACAGTACAATAATGTGCAAAATAACTATTATCCAGATATGGATAATAGATTAATTGCCCATTATTAAAAACATTAACTAGCATATTCAAATAAATAAAGTACTACTGACCTCATCAATAAGAAGTCTCCGTCGCCAGCGACATCCTTGTCTTGCCCACAAAATACATAGCAAATACAAAGCCAATACATTGCAAGTACATTCAGATATCAATTAACCCCTTAAACACCTTATCAGATAATAACCGCAAAGGTAATTAAGGGGTTAAGCCACACTGGCCCGATACCCACCCTTCACCATGAATTTGTACTGTGGCTTCATCATGCAACTATATATACAGTATATATATATATATATATATATATATATATATATATATATATATATATATATAATGAGACACACAGAAATATCGCTCAACACTTAGGGAATCAAAAAGTGTCCAAAACAACTGTCAATAAGTCATGTATAAATCATACTCAACAGTGGTGCTAAAGGTTGAAATATAAATCAAAACAACAGAGAAAGCAACCTTATAAGAAGCACATGGACATAAATATAAAGTGTAAACAGAAATTTATTAAAGGTGAGTTAAAACAGGGGATGAAAATTAAAAGAAGATGGGGGTCTGATTCCACTTGAAGTCAAAATAAAGTTGAAGTAATTTTTCCATATCCTTGGGAACGTTTAAGCCAAGAGCCATAGATTTGGAGTGGTTAATTTTGTATCCTGAAAGGGAGCCGAACTCAGATAGAGCTTGGAAAAGGTTGGGGAGTGAGATAAGGGGATTTGAGAGCGTCAATAGTATGTCATCCGCATAGAGAGCTATCTTAAATTCCTTCTGTCCAACATTGATACCCTTGATATCGGGGTTCATTCTTATCTGGCAGGCTAATGGTTCTATTGCCAAAGCAAACAACAAAGGGGACAGTGGGCACCCCTGTCTGGTTCCGTTCGATATTGGGAAAGGGTCAGACAAGGAGTTATTCGTTTTCACTATGGCTGTTGGAGCTGAGTATAGCGTGTTTATGCTGTTTAAGATTTTGGGCGTAAATCCCATTTGTGAGAGTGTGGTGTTCATAAACTGCCAATCCAGCCGATCAAAAGCTTTTTCAGCGTCTAGTGAAAGTAATAATGATGAGCGTGTGGTTTGTTTTGCTACATGTATTAGGTTCACCGTCCTCCTTGTGTTGTCAAGGGCTTGCATGCCCAGAACAAAGCCAACCTGGTCCGGATGGATCAATCTTGGAAGGATATTGTTTAATCTTGTGGCCAGGATTTTTGCGTATAATTTTAGATCTGTATTTAACATAGATGTAGGTCGATAGCTAGAGCACATCATGGGATCTTTTCCATCTTTTGGGATTATGACTATGGTTGCTCGTAGCATATCTCTGGGTGGGGGGAGGCCTAAAAGCATCTCATTAAATACTTTTGTTAAGTGTGGGAGGAGTATTATGGAGAATTTTTTGTAGTAAAGGTTTGAAAATCCATCCGGACCAGGGGCCTTCCCATTTTTCAAAGATTTGATAGCCTCCAGGATTTCAGGGGGTTCTATAGTTTTTTCAAGATTTATTATGTCTTCTGGTTCCAGCGTGGGGAGCCGGCATTGAGTTAGAAAGTTTTGAATTTTTTTCGCTTTTTTATTTTTAGCCGAGTCTCCCACTGGGCCAGGCAGATTTGTAAAGAGATGCATAATATTCCTTAAAAGCGTCACTTATAACTTTGGGGCTATGAGATATCTTTCCATTTTTAGTATAAATATTATGGATCTTAGCTTTAACCTGCTTTTGTTTTAGCTTACGTGCCAGCATTTTATCTGCCTTATTACTTTTTTCGTAGTATTTCTGTTGGGTCCATCGTATAGCTCTCTCTGCGTTTGTCACTAACAAAAGATTTAATTGCCCTCTAACTCAGATTATTTGTCTATAGTTTTTTCGGGAGGGATTTGCTTTATGGATACTTTCTAGTTCTGATAACTTTTGTGTTAATGTGTTCCGCTTTTTCCTTCTCTTTCCGAGAAGCCAGAGCAATCAGTTTGCCTCTAAGCACAGGGTAAAAGGGGAAATGTCCGGGGTGTTATTTATATCAAAATATTGGGCCAGTTCCTCTTCCAATTGTTGGAGATTTTGTGGGTCCGACAATAATGATTCATTTAAAGACCACTGCCTTGTTTTGTTTTTGGTTGTGAGGCCACCCAGTTTAGCTATAATTGTAGAGTGGTCTGACCAAGCAGAGGGGGCAATTGTTGCTGCGGAAATGTTATTGCTAACTTGTTGGTCAATTAAAATATAGTCTATGCGTGAATAACTGTTATGGGGATGAGAGAAGAAGGAAAAATCTTTTTCCTTATTGTTCATTAATCTCCAGGAGTCTATTACCATCAGATCCTTGGTCATGGATACGAGACCACGACTTGAGGGAACTATCTTTTGTGGAGATTGAAGACTGGGAAATTTATCTAAGTTTGGGTCCATGATTGCATTGAAATCCCCTGAAATAATTAGAAAACCTTTCTGGACAGAGGTTCTTTGAGGATATTTTCGAGACCAGAAGACTTTGCGGATTTCAGGGATTTAATTGTATCCGCAATCTCCTCGTAGGAGATTGGTGTGTCCAGTAAGAATGTTTCCCCAAAATGTAGTCTAGTAAGTCCCAAAGCCTATAGGATGTTTTTTTTCTGTCGTATAATTTTGCGTAATAATCATAAAACTCTTTGGCTATTAGGTCAGGGTTACAGGTTAGTTGGCCTGTTGTTTGTCTTATTGAGCATATTTTATTGTACGGTTCCTAATCTGATTTTACAGTATGAATATAAGATCCATGGATTTTTTTCCGTTGTGGGACAGCAATGTGGACATTTTAAATGTGACATAGTGAACTTTAGACAAGAAAGTAAATGGATCTACATTTTTGTTCAAAATTTTTATCGAAAAATGCTGTTTTAATGGGAAAAAAGGGTTATTTTTATAATGAGTCATTAAAGTTGTAAATGTGGGTGTTATCAGCATAGATATGATACTGAAAATGAAAAGATTGTATTAGTTCACCAAGAGAAGATGTGTAGAGTGAGAAGGGAAGAAGGTCAAGGACAGAGCCTTGTGGAATCCCAACAGAAAAAGGGCGTGTACCATGTGTCCCTAGGACACGTCTTCTGTGATGGCCCTAGCCACTATAAAAGGCCATGGCCATTACAGAATACTCAAAGTCAACTTGGAGGCCACATCTAGTAGTTGAAGATTAAAGAAGAAGACATAAATCTACATCTAAGAAAAAAAAAAGAAATAAATATGAACTGAATGAGATCCTTCTATCAAGTGGATCCTTCATCACAGGCCCATGGATGGCCATGGATTACAAATAGGCAATTGGGCCTGGATTGATTTTTTTATATTTTTTAAATTTGAGTTTTTTGGGTTGCCATCAGGCCTTGGATTAAGGCACTTTCCTGGAATTGGTTCCAGATGGCTACAGCCCTGAAAATGAAGATGGCTACAGCCCATTGAGAAGGCCTAGGTAGTCACATTGACCATCAATGGGTTTATGTTGACAATGTATTTTGAATGACTAGTATTGTTATTTATTTTTAATTGTAACGTGTTTTAAAATTGTTGTTTATTACGTTAACATGTTTGTAGTTTTAGTGGCTAAATGCCCTATTAACCACATAGGGCTGTTAGCCATTACTCAACAGGGATGTGTTCAGGTATCTGTTTACATTTGTTATTATATATAAGGTCACACCCTAACAGCACTCCTATAGAAACTGCAAGGATTGTCATTACTATGGGTGAACTTGATAAACTGGATTCTGTACATACTGTAGGTATAAATATAGTATTTATGAATGAGTGTGATACTTGCATATACAGTAGCTGCTGGCAGCAGCCATATTGCAGGCTTCTGTGTTTGTGAGTTTCTGGAGATTACATTTTTTAGCAAACATGACACAGGTAGTAACTGTTTTAATGCCAGCGTTAAGTAGAAAATTAAGTGCTAGCACTTATTGATACTTGTCACTTTTGCATGTGCAAAACATGGGTGCAAATGTTACTATTCTCTGTTTTTAGGGTCTTCTTAGAGTTGTTGCATAGCTTTGTAAGATTGCTTCAGAGATATTGTTATTTTAGAGTGTGAATTTAATGTTACAGTTTCTTGAATTCAATTTATTAATATCACATAAAAAAAGTATGTGTTTTCATTCACTGAAATATAAGTAAAAGAACAGGCTATTTAGCTTGTTCCATATACTATTGTAAAAAAGAAGATTTGATAACAAATTGATCAGAAAACTCTGTTCTTCATGTAGTTTATATACACAGATGACGGAAGAGGATTGTTAAATGGTGATTGATTTACAAAAATATATTGGCCTTTCTCTTAGATTTGTAGTTGTGTGATGCCTTTTATGAGAGAGTTTTTCATAGATTAAATGATAATTTACTGTCCTTTCCAAACCTCACAGTTCTCTTTTTTTAAGTATTTTTATTGTATTGTAATTGTACAACCATACATGTAAAACTCTGTACCTTCTTCAAATAATATAGAGGGCACTGCAGAGTACAGAACGTGACAGGAAAATATGAATGTGCAAGAAATCTGTAAGGAACTAGAGCTGCTGTGCTGTCCTTCTTCTGAGCATAGTAAAGGAAATAATTCTAAATAAAGTAAGTACTACGACTGATAGCAAAATTAGAAAAAAAGAGAAGCAAAAGCGCCCGATCATTGTGTAATACCAGTGAGTAAAATGTAATAATCTTGGACAATAACAATTTATAACTCAGAAACGGCCGTGAATTCAAAGCATAGTGTGAGATAACTCGTGCCCCAACATGTTATACAGGACGCTGCTCTGCTCAGTCTGTTGTGGGATAGCCTCCTCGAGAATCCTCAGTCGTGATTGGTAATCTTTACACACTACTTCTCACAGCAGCACGTAACCCATGGTCTGATGAACCGCGTGGGGTCACGTGCTGCTGTGAGAAGTGGTGTGTAAAGATTTCCAATCATGACTCCGGAGAAGGAGGTTACACTCTGCCCTAGATTGTCAGGAACGTTTCACTCGGAACGCTGTTTAACTACTGCTGGTTGCCAACTGCTGTTTGCCGGAGGACTCCCTGAATAGTAACACACACTGAGAGGATTCTCAAGGAAGCTATCCCACGACAGACTGAGCAGATCAGGAATCTGAATAACATGTTGGGGCACAAGTTATCTCATACAACGCTTTAAATTCACGGCCGTTTGTGAGTTTTAAATTGTTATTGTCCAAGATTATTACATTTTACCCACTGGTATTACACTGGGATCGTGTGCTTTTCTTCTCTTTTTTTTCTATTCAGGTCACGTAAAGGGAGGTAAATGTACCCATGAAGAATGCTGCCAACATCCCAAAGATTCATCAAGATTAACCCATTGTGGTTACAGTAATAACAGGCTATTTTTACGTTTTTTTTAATTTGTTTTTTTATTACATTTGTATATATTTTTTACATACTTCATCATTTTAGCAGCAGTATACTCTATATTTATACTTAATACTATATTACATTTTTGTTTTCCTATATTAATACTTATTTCTAGTCTTTGTTACTGCAAATGATTTATTGACATACTTTATTAGTTCAGTGGGATTATGTATTTTTAATTTCTAATCTCTGTTACTGATTACAATTCATTGATCTATTTGTTATCTTGTTTGCTAAGAGTATTTATAACCCCCATAACAATGGGGTATATTTGGATATATTACGTACACTCATAGGCGCAGTCCAAACAATATATTTTGTGTTAGCAAAATTAGTTTTA
The DNA here is from genome assembly GCF_040206685.1 of Ascaphus truei. Taxonomy (NCBI): domain Eukaryota; kingdom Metazoa; phylum Chordata; class Amphibia; order Anura; family Ascaphidae; genus Ascaphus; species Ascaphus truei. The sequence goes on along the minus strand of NC_134484.1, from coordinate 196,231,318 downwards.
ATTACTCAAAAATAGTTCTAGTGTTTGCCTGAGATGACAGATGGCAGAGGTTGACATATGGCTGTCGGGACTAGTCAACCAAAGACTTCCTGTAGAAGAATGTAGAGTAAACCTGGTAGAAAAACACAAGCAGCCAGATGTCTTTAGACTTGGGGCAGGATAGGAGGAAAGCACATCATTGGTAGTGTTGCTAGTCAAACAGAATACCATAAAGATTGCGCACATCACTGGGATGAAAAAGCAATTGAGTTCTTAAGATAACAGATGGAAAGGAAAGTAATGACCAAGAGTAAAAGGGAAGAACAGGGAACAGCAAGTTTGGGTATGGTGAGGGGATAAGGAAGGATTAGAGGTAGACACCAGTGCCAATATTCTGACAGCAAGCGAGCGAAAATAAACCATAAAAGAGCAACATAGTCCAAACCAACAATGCAGTAGCCGCGCCTTGACACGGTAGATCTTTGTGCTTGCAGGATGCTGTGTCCAGCAGTGATTTAGAGTTCTTCACTGACTTGGCAGGTGCTGCCAGTTTTATATGGGAAATGCTTGTGCGCAAAAAGGTGGACAGATTATTGGCTTGCATTGGGGCTGTGTGTCTGCAACCTTGTGCAGCTTGAGTTGTTCCCGCTGCTAGAAGCCATCAAATTGTAGGGCAGCCAGCTCGCAGGCAAGAATGTGGTTTTCCAGACTGATTACATGGGGTGGTTGAGGTTGTTCTATCTCTCCCCACTGTTATTTTGCGTAATGAAGCACTAAGTGTTGCAATGTTTAAGGTACAGCATTTGCTTTAGGGCTAGACATATTAAACGTGAGAAAAATCAAATTGTGGATACCTAGTCCCTTTTTAAGTTTAATTTGTTCAGGTGTCGGGCCCCAGGCATGGACAATGTTGGTGATATGTGCCTTTTGAGATCTGTGCTAGATGAATGATGGATTTAGTCTCGTGGTCGGTAGCACCGAGCATATAGAGCACATAGAGTAGAGTGTGGCTCGAGGGGTGTGATTTTATATAGTCCGCTGGAGCAAACACATTGAAAGAATGTAACAGGTGCTCGCCACAAACTGGATTGAACCGCAAGGCCAACGTGGGAATATAAAAAAACCGACCTAGAGCCGTGTCCAGAATACAGATTCATAGTCGTGGGTATCCGGGTCAGGGTTGGAGAAGTAAGGAACGTAGATAGACTTGCCGTGGTTGGAGGCAGGAAAGGGTATGGGTATGGATTGTTGGGGTCACTAGCCAAAGTCGAGGGTCTAATGCATAAGTAGACAGAGCTACAGAAAAAACAGGTTCTCTAACGCGTTTCGAGCTATCATAGCGCTTTATCTTTGCAACGCGTTAGAGAACCTGTTTTTTCTGTAGCTCTGTCTGCTTATGCATTAGAATAAAGCATTTTTAATTTTGCTATTAGCCTCCAGCCCTTTATTTTTTCAAGCAGTGCTCCACCATTCTTTTCTACTGTAAAATACTATTATGCTCAGCTGATTTTCAGAGGCAATCGCTGAGCCTATAAAGGAGGAAAAGCCAATAGCTGAACTCCTGCACAGCAGAAGCTGATACTAGAATCAGAGTCTTGATTCATTGCTGTGCAGGTTCTGCACAGCAGGCACTGATGAGGCACCAGCTGCAGCAAAGTCTGGATCAAACTCTGAGCCAGAGCCTGCGCCTGATCCTCACAGTATCCCCCTTCAGGAGTGACCTCTGGACGCTCCAAGGAGGGTCTCGAAAGGTATCTCTGGTGGAAAGCCCGAACTAGACGAGAAATGTGAAGCCAATCCCTGGGGATCCAGGAACGTTCCTCAGGGCCAAAACCCTTCCAATGGACCAGGTACTGGATTGTACCACTGGACACCTTAGAGTCCGGGATTGTCTAAACTACAAACTCCTGTTGCCCTTCCACTATGACAGGTTCCGAAGGAGAGACAGGAACAGGAGACCTGGGATCCTGTACAAAGGGTTTTAGTAGGAACATATGAATATGGACGGAATATTCATGGAGGCTGGAAAAAGTAGCCGCCATGCCACTGGATTGACCCTCTCGATGATAGAGAAAGGACCGTAATGAGCAAAAAAATAGAAGGAGCACACAAAAGATTTTGGTAGTGTCAAAAGACTTCCAAGTGTCTTAATACATCAGAGTCAATACAGGTAACATTTCTGGATACAAGGTCCTTCCTCAGACCAAACACCCGAGGGACGCCGGGATCAGCAGGAGGTAAGCACCAAAAGTGAATATTTTGTTAAATTTGTTTAAAAAGTGGTGTGTCATTTATACCTTTTCTCATAGAGAAAGGACCAATAATTCTAGGAGATAGCTTCACCGAAGTTGCCTTTAACCTGATGTTTTTGGTAGAAAGCCATACCTTGTCACCAGGATGATATGATCGTATACCACGACGATGCCAGTCTACCTGCCTCTTTTGTGTGGTCACCACTTTCTGAAGGTTTTCCTGGATCTTCCCCCATTGCTCCTGTAGCTGCTGGATCTGGTTATCCACTGCTGGGACTCCGGAAGTGGCTCCTGATGAGGAAGATCTGAGGGATGAAGATCATAGTTAGCGAAGAAAGGTGACTCCTGCGATGACTCACTCTCCAAGTTGTTATGGGAGAATTCCGCCCATGGCATGAGGTCTTCCCAGTCGTCTTGAGTCTTGGAGGTGAAACCACGGATATATTGTTCCAAGGACTGGCTAGTCCACTCTGTTTGTCCATTAGACTGGGAGTAATAAGCGGACGAAAAGTGTAAGGACACTCAACATTGCTGGCAAAAAGCCTTCCAGAATTTGGAAATGAATTGAGAGCCCCGATCCGACACGATGACTTGAGGAGCTCCATGGATTCAGAATATTTCCCGAATAAACACTTCAGAAAGTTTAGCGGCATCAAGTAATCCCCTCAGAGGGATGAAATGAGCTTTTTTGGAGAACCAATCTACAGTACGACCCCTAAGATCTTGGTCATACTGTGGTGTGGAAGGGTTAACAAGGCCAATAATAAAGGTATTATGCCCGGCTGGTTAACCCTAAACCATGTTGGGACACAAGGGGTTAAAATGTATTGCCAACATAACACCATGTATTCTCCTACACTAAATTTATTGTCCCTGTTTTGCAGCTTAGCAGCTAGGTGCAGTTAAAGGAATGAATGAAATATGTGCTAATTGTATTTGCAACACAAGGCGGAGCTTCTAGCGCTGTGCCAAGTGCTAAATTGAAGAAGTGTGCCTGCGAGTAAGTAGCTGTATTAAAGATAGGTAGTTTCCAGACCATAGACGTTGAAACCGCAAAGTCAATTGAATAAGTGGTCTGCGGTTTAGCTGAAGTGCCTTCTTGATACATAGTATCCTGCCGTCTCGTTATCCACTTAAGCGGAACTGGTGGCGCACGTCTGCGGTTACCGATCAAAGCCAGGACTGATACATTGTATGCCGGCTTGTAACCCAGACCGATGATAGGTCAAACCGCAACCCATATCACAGAGCCCTTTCAATTAAGTGGATAACTTGCGTTTGGAAAGAGCTAGCACTCTAATTTTTGGAGTGCAGCTAGGTAAAAAGAAACCATAAACATACAGTACACCTAAGTTTTATAATTGTTGCATATGCAGAACATACATTTATAAATAAACTGTATTGTAATGGTGTTTTAAATGTACAGGCAGGAACCCTTTCCTGCCAGACCGGCAATGAATCCAATAACATGCCCATATGTTATGGATGAATGAGCTGAGGGATTTTTCATCTGCGCACATCAAAGGGCACCCTACTAAGGTGGTGCCCCAGTGTCTAGAGAAGTCCGGAGTTGAAATGCCTCAGAGACCCGAGGTGTTAGGGTGGACGGGATATTTGTAAGTACTAGATACCGGTGAGAAGTATGGGTGCTTCACACTTGGTAGCCAAACCCCAGACTTACTGTCATCAGGTAAGAGGTTGGGCCCGGTATGCTAAGTAGTTCAGGTGTGAAGTTAACGCATGCTCTGTGCAAACCGGGAAGCAACTTCTGCCCTTTATGTAAGGTAATGGCAAGTCTGGGATAGTTGGTTAAAGTTGTTCCCACGAGAGGATTGGGTGTGCATGTTAGGAATAGGACCTTTAACCCTATAAAGAATGCCTGCAGCCCCCTCCTAGAGATATTCACCTAAGATCAACCAAGAACGCCCAACATACAGCGTCAGCGGTTCCGGAGTGTGAGGGGTTAACTACACCGTAACCAAGGATCGTGCCCCTCTTCCAGAATTTGTTTGAGCTAAGGATTCCCGATCGAATCCTGTAAGGACATTACGAAAGAATTCCTGTCGGCGGAGATATAGGGGTGGCAAGTTGCGCCCCTAGCCCAGGACTGCCGCACAGATCACATCGCGCACCCACTTGCAGGCGTGCAGGGGTGCTGTAACAGGGAATTTATCCCTGTTCAGAATATGTTGGTTAATTGGATCCTCAGTACACAAGGGTGCTGACAAGAGGAAAGAGGTCTTGAGCAGAAAGGCTCTGCTGAGATCAAGACATCCAAAGACCTATATTCCTGGACACAGGGGACCCAGGAACCTACCAGAGACTGACATGAAGGGCCACCTGCTTTAAGGTATCTCTTGAGACTTTGGGGAATAGGGTGGTAATGGGATTATCCCTCCAGCCCTGGAGAAAGGGACTGGGGAAGTAAGTTAGCCCTTAAACAGGGATAGGCGTTTGTTGTTTCCATATGTTTTGCTGTGTTAAAAGGGACAGGTGCAATAAAGCCTTATTTTAATTTCACCTTAAAATAGTCTCCATTGCATACCAGTGCACATGTCCTCTTACAGGTGCCAAGAGACTTTGTTTCGTTCCGTGGACATTTTATTTATTTTCCCCATCCCAGTAAGTGTTTATTGACTGTTATTGTGAAGTATTGTGTTTGTCTTAAAAGGAAATAAATTACAATTTATTTTACTCGCTTTGTACTGCTCAGTCCAGAATCCCGGTATTAATTTGTTGGTAAGACCTGGTCTACCGTGACACATACCCTTAGAAAAGGGGATCTCCACCACAAAGTCCATGGAAATGGGAGTCCACGGACGAACTGGAATCAGGAGAGGTGGTAATAACCACATAGGGTGATTCCTGGGTGTTTTTGTCTGAGCGCAGACAGGAAAAGTGGCCACAAAGACCTTAGCATCCTTTCGAATCCCAGGCCACCAGAAGGTTCATTACAGTAGTTTGATGGTTCTCCTTTCCCCAGGATGACCAGAGCTTTTGGAACTATGACCACACTCCAAGACCTGTCATTGAAAGTCTGGCGAGACGAAAAGGCGTCCTTCTGGAATGTCGAAGCCATCTGGGATTTGAGATTGGTCCTGAATGAAGTCTTCTAGGGAGTCAATGGTAGCCGCCGACATGAATGGATGGGAGAATGGGTTCGTCGCGGTCCTCTGCAGTGTCATCGACCAGGAATTGGCAAGAAAGAGTGTCAGCCTTCAAATTTTGAGAACTAGCATGTAAGAAATAATACAGTTAAATCGAGAAAAGAATAATGACCACCGTGCTTCTCATGACCCTAATCGACGGGCAGCTCTCAATGTGGGTTTTTGTGATCCGTGATTATAGTGGCCTGATTTTCGGTATCCTCCAGCAAGTGTCTTCTATCTTGTAAGGACATTTTTATGGCCAAGAGTTCTCGGTTGCCCACGTTGTAGTTTAGTTCGGCTGGAGAGATTTTTTTTGAGACGAATGCACAAGGGTGCAACTTGGCTTTTGGCTTTTCCGCTCCTGCCCGAACATCTGAAGCGTCTACTTATAGGGTGAAGGGTAAACAGGATCGGGGTGCACCAGAACTGGAGCCAAAGCGAAAGATGTTTTGAATCTGTCAAATGCCTCTGCCGCCTCAGCAGACCATTGAGAAGGATCTGCTCTTTCTTGGTCAATGCGGTGATAGGTGCCAAGACGGACGAGAAGTTCTCTATAAATCGGCGGTAATAAATCCAAGAAACTGCTGGACTGCTTTCAGACTGAGGGGATGTGACCACTCCAGAACGGCATTGACTTTGGCTGAAGCCATGGCTAATCCAGTGGCTGAAATGATATATCCCAGAAATTAGGTACTGGACTGGTAGAATTGACATTTCTCCAGCTTTGTGAATAGATGGTTCTCTCGTAAACGTTTTAGGACCTGCATCACATGGCTTGAATGTTCCTGTACTGATTTTGCGAAAATCAGGATGTGGTCCCGGTATACGATGACATACTTGTCAAGGAGATCCTTAAATACATAGTTACATAGTTACATAGTAGATGAGGTTGAAAAAAGACGTACGTCCATCAAGTTCAACCTATGCTAAATTTAGACAACAGATACTTTATTCTATATCTATACTTACTTATTGATCCAGAGGAAGGCAAACAAAAACCCCCATAAAGGGGAAAAATTAATTCCTTCCTGACTCCAAGAATTGGCAATCGGATTAATCCCTGGATCAACATCCTTCCCATGTATACTTATTTGGTATATCCCTGTATACCTTTCCCATCTAAAAAGATGTCCAACCTTTTTTTGAACAAATCTATTGTATCTGCCATCACAGTCTCCATGGGTAATGAATTCCACATTTTAACTCTCCTTACTGTAAAGAACCCTTTCCTTTGTTGCTGGTGAAATTTCCTTTCCTCCAACCTTAAGGGATGGCCCAGAGTCCTTTGTAGTGCCCGTGGGATGAATAGTTCTTTTGAAAGCTCCTTGTATTGTCCCTGAATATATTTGTATATAGTTATCATATCCCCTCTTAGACGCCTCTTTTCTAATGTAAATAAATCTAATTTAGCTAGCCTCTCCTCATAAGTTGGAATGTCCATCCCCTTTATTAATTTGGTGGCTCTTCTCTGCACTCTCTCTAGTTCCATAATGTCTTTTCTTAGGATTGGTGCCCAAAATTGTACTCCATATTCAAGGTGTGGTCTTACTAATGCTTTGTAAAGGGGCATAATTATGTTTACTTTCCTTCCATCCATTGCCCGTTTAATGCAAGATAAGATCTTGTTTGCCTTTGCAGCTACTGCATGACATTGGGCACTATTGCTAAGCCTGCTGTCTACAAGCACTCCTAAATCCTTCTCCATAAAGGATTCCCCCAATATATCTCCATTTAATTTGTAAGTCGCCTTTTTATTCTTGCATCCCAAATGCATAACCTTACATTTATCTGTATTAAACCTCATTTGCCATTTACCTGCCCACGTTTCCAGTCTCTCCAAGTCCTTCTGAAGAGAAATTACATCCTGCTCTGATTCTATTACCTTACACAATTTAGTATCATCAGCATGATGGAGACTTTGCTCTCGATCCCAACCTCAAGGTCATTAATAAACAAGTTAAAAAGCAGGGGTCCCAGTACCGATCCTTGAGGTACTCCACTCACGACTTTAGCCCAACCTGAAAAAGTTCCATTTATGACAACCCTCTGTTGTCTGTCCTTTAACCAGTTTTCAATCCAGGTGCATATATTATTACTGAGTCCAATTTTCTTTTTTTTGTACACCAACCTCTTGTGTGAAACCGTATCAAAAGCCTTTGCAAAATCTAAGTAGACCACATCAACTGCATTACCCTGGTCTAAATTCCTACTTACCTCCTCAAAGAAACAAATAAGGTTAGTTTGGCAAGATCTATCCTTCATAAATCCATGCTGACTATTACTAATAATTTTCTTTTCTATTAGGTATTCCTGAATATTATCCTGTATTAAACCTTCAAGTAGTTTCCCTACTATTGAAGTCAGGCTTACAGGTCTGTAATTCCCCGGGTGTGATCTAGCTCCCTTTTTAAATATAGGCACTACATCTGCTTTACGCCAATCTTGTGGTACTGAGCCTGTAGAAATGGAGTTCTTGAATATTAAATATAATGGTTTTGCTATTACTGGGCTTCACTCCTTGAGAACTCTTGGATGTATGCTATAGGGCCAGGTGCCTTATTTACTTTAATTTTTTCAAGTCGCTTATGAACTTCTTCCTCAGTTAACCAATTGGTCATTAATAGGGAGGTTGTGGCTTCCTCCTGTGGCGCTACTATTGAACTTGATTCTTCCCTGGTAAACACAGAGGCAAATAATTTGTTTAATACCTCTGCTTTTTCCTTATCTCCAATAATCTGCCTACCCATCTCACACTGAAAGGGTCCTATATTTTCTTTTCTCATTTTTTTGTTATTAAGGTACTTAAAGAACTTTTTAACCTCATTAACAAAGTTCTGGAATACAGTCGGAGCGTTGCAGAGTCCGAATGGCATAACAAGATACTTGTAATGACCATTACGAGTATTAAAGGCCATCTTCCAGTCGTCGCCCTGACATTCTTACCAATTTGTAAGCCCCTCATAAGTCGAGTTTGGTAAAAATAAAGGCTCCTTGTAAACGCTCAAAAAGTTTGAAAATGAGAGGTAAGGGATACCGATATTTGTACCGTGATTTTATTGAGTCCTCGGTAATCAATGCACGGCCGCAATGATCCATCCTTTTTCTTGACTAAGAAAAACCCTGCACCAGTAGGAGAAGACGACTTCCGAATGAAACCCCTCTGTAGATTTTCCTGAATGTAGTCTTTCATGGCGCAGTTTTCCAGAGGAGAGAGTGGATACACAGACTCGGGTAAGAGGTTAATGGGAGAGTCGAAAGGCCGATGTGGTGGCAACTCCTTAGACTGAGCCTTGCTGAATACATACAGGTGGAGTAGATACTGGGTAGATCGGAATTTACCACAGGTGGTAAAGACATTTCAAACAAAGTTTGCGATGCGACGGAACATTTCTTCAGACAGCAAGGGCTCCAATGGATGAGTCGGGACTCTGTCGAATCCATAAGGGGATTATGAAGTTGCAGCCATGACAATCCTAGAATGACGTCAACAGTGGGAGAGTGGATAACATCCAAACAAATCACTTCTGTATGATCCGTAAATGTCTCCAACAGCAACAGCGCCGACTCTAAGAATATTAATGCTCTAGTGGTTTGCCATCAATCACCTCTAATCCTATAGGGGATTCTTTCTGTACAACAGGATTTGATGTCTCTCTGCAAAACCCTGGTCAATGAACTTGCCGCCAGACCCGGATTCCAGAAATGCCTTTGTCTTGATTGCAAAGGATTTCACGGTTAACTTGATAGATAGAAGCAACCTACAGATGCAGCAACGAGTATTAGAACTCTGCCTGGGTAGATTCTGGGGCAGTCTCTCAGTAAATGCCTCAACATTGCCTCAACATTTCTGTGAGATTCTTAATGGCCCATAGGATTAACACAGCAGGGAGTCCCTACAAACTGAATGGGACTGCAGGGACCCCCTGCTGTTTTAATCCAATGGGCCATTAAGAATTTTACAGAAATGTTGAGGCATTAAGTGTGAGACTGCCCCAGAATCTCCCATGAATTTCTCAGGTAAATGTTCTAATACTGGTAGCTGCATCTGTAGTAGGTAGGTGAGGAGAAAGTTATAATACTCCCAGTGTGACTCTCACCGGATCTCACTGGGATTTGGCATTTCCCGATACATTGGGTCAAAGTAGGGCCTGATGTCTGGCGATACCGCAATACATACAGAGGCTGGAACTGCCTGTGCTGCTTTTTGCTGGCTGATAGCCTGTTACCATCGAGCTGCATTGCCTCCTCTGGGTCCGGGGAATTGTTGGTAACAGGAGCTGCTGAAAGAGTATGAAAAGAACGTTTACCTACTCTGCGCTGGGCTCTCTTGGCTCTCTTGGCTCCCCCCTTCCTTCCTTCTCCCCTCTTCTCCCTCCTCCTTTCCCTCCCCCCTCCCCTTTTCCCCTTGCTATTTCTTTTTTTCTTATTTATTTCATTTATTTATTTATTTTTATTTATTTATCTTTTTCTCCTTCTTCCTCGGGCTGCACTCAGTGTGGGAGACGCATGGAGCCCAGGGGTTGTTACTGCGCAAGCGCGTTCCCCCGGGGCTCCAACGTCTCACTCTATGGCGCCGCAACAGGGAGAGATCGAGGTTTTTCCTTATTCTTCCTCTTCATGAGAGGTGCGCATGCGCACCGGCAGAGATTGACGTGTGGGTGATGCTGGCGGGTGCGCGCACGTCTGGCACGCTCCCCCGCTCCTTAGGCACGTTCCTTGGCCATATGAGTAGAGAAGCCTCTCACTGTCTCTGCGCAAGCGCGGGACAGCTCGGCTTCCTATCTTTTGGCCCAGGCTTGCATGTGGGAGGTGGGGGCTGCTTGTGGGGGCACGTGCGTGCGCCTGACTGACCCCACACCAGTTCTTCATCAGATAGATTGTGGGGAGGTTCCTGCATTCGCTTTAGGATTGGTAAGCCAATTACTTTTTAACCTTTAAATAGGTTAATGATGACAGGATATACTATATACCACTGCAATACTTATGCCTTGATAAAGTGCTCTGTGTAGCACGAAACATGTTGGTAGGGTAATGTCTTGCCCTCTTTTTTCCATGACTATTAAACCCTTTTATGAATAACGCACTTTCCTCTTTTTAATTCCTTTTTTGGATAAATTCCGGTTGTGCTCTACCATTCCTCTCTTCTATTGCATTCTATCTTCACGGACGGAGGCACACCTTGAAGGTCTGATGGGAACAACATGGACGCTGCAGCAGACTCGTGAGTGTTTCCTGTTGCTACATGGTTATATCATTCTACTAAGGGATTAGGGTATTATTCATTGGGGTGATTATTAGCTCTTGGGTTCCTGGACAACTTGAGTGCCATCTATGCTGGCTTACAAGCTAGGATACCACACCCAGTACCCTCCCTACAATCAAGATACATCCCAGACCTCATACAGGATTTATCATCATTATGTCATCATTACCCTGACTGTATACGGTTCTTAGCACCACGCATTATATTCCCCCCCCACCCCCCAGGATATATAGGAGACAAGAGAGGTAAGCACAGGAACAGGAAGCTTATGCTCAGCCAATGTGGCACTGCTGAGCCTAAATAGGTGAGATGGTCCAATCCGAGCAGGTGGCGGGACCGGGGGAGTGTGAGTGCGGAGCCAGTGATAGGCTAAGGTAAGGAAGCCAGGTGAGGGTGCTGAGGGCAATCAGTGCCTGTTGCCATGGAGCTCAGGTACGTGGCGCGCGTGTCACACACGTGCACCGTGCACAGGGAGTGTGAGCTGCGATCCGGAGGCGGGAACTCCCGCTGTGACCCCAGCCCCGCGTGCGCCCGCGTGGGAACGCCATCCGGTGCGAGGATGAGCCGCGCGCATGCACGGAGGAAGTGGGAGTGCGCGTGAGAGCGCGCGAGTCCTGAGCCCCATCAGTGGCCGTCAGAGCAGGTAGGAGGGCTGTGCGCCTGCGGGTAAAGGTGCATAGCACCTGGCTCCTGACAGTACCCCCCCCTTCAGGAGTGACCTCTGGGCGACTCTGGTAAGGTTTGAGGGGAAATTTCTGGTGGAACCTTTTGAGAGTAGCTACACACAGAGGGAACTCCCGCACAGCTTTAAATCATGAACCACGGTGAGGTGCTAACTAGGTAAGGTTTTACGTGCTCTGAAGAAGCGTTCACACGTGAAACGCGCTCGTCGGCCACTTACCCACTCACACGCGGGAAGCTCTCATTTCGTGTGCAGCATTCATTGACACTGCTTCAAGCTGCAATACTCCCAGCGTCCTGCGTGTGGTTAAAACTTTGATCCTACGTGTCAGATTTACATCGTAGGATCTCTCCGTTTTCAGGGGCCGTGTATTTTCCCACCATCCTAGCTAGGCATATCCTCGAACATATCAGCGCTGATATATCAATGATCAGCGCTGAAATAGGGGGCAATGCATTATCAGACATGTGTTAGTATGTCTGTTCTATCTGTTAAACCTATCTGATCATATACCTGTTGATTAGGGGGTCCGTGTGGGCTACTGGTCTACACTGACCTTACTAGACGGCACTTTCCTCCTGCTGGGGATCTGCCTTTATCAGCTGTTCCATGCCGGTTTACAGGAAGCATTAGCATTACTACCCGACTGTCTAACTGATCCTCCAAAGTGACCCCGAATGAACTCAGCCTGCATTGAATGCATACCCTATCTGAGGAGATCTTAATTGGACAATCACTGTCTATCATTTACATTCCAGGCTGACAGGTTTCAAAGGGGTCTATCTCCTTTCTGGTGCTCCGTTCGTGAGAATATCTCGGATCAGCAGTCTTTTAGTGTTTCCTTTGCATTTACCTACCAACACTTCCCCAATTGGGAAGGTCTGTGTGGGTAACGGTATATACCATACTTACCTTTGCAAATAATACTTACCGCATGTTGAAGGTATATATGATCAGCTGTTCATGCCTTCAGCATGGCTTAGCTGCATATTGGTGTTTTTACTGCCATTTCCTACCAACATTCCCCTGACTAGGAGGATCTATGTGGGTTAATGGTATATACTATATACCACTGCAATACTTACCTTATGCTGAGGGTATACACTACCAACTGCTTATGTTTTCACTAAGGATGCACGAGTATCTTTTCTATCAGCCCAGTAGCCAAGCCCTATAATCTGTCTATGCAACCTAGGTTTATACTATATGCCTAGGTATCCTATTGAGGGTGTTCGCATTAATCATTTTATCACGCATATACATGCAGTCCTTGACTTACGACTCAAGGGGCTTTTAGTTACAAAGTGCCTTCACTAGTAAATACCCTTATGGAAAAGCAGTACTCAGTGTGTAGATGACTGGGGTTACCCACCAGCCACTCACTATTCTACGTAACAGGTAGTCACACACATATCTCTGCATTATTTGTCTAGATGTATTAATATAATACACTATTAATGTCACCATATACTCAGAGCGTTTACAATTATTCGCTCTTAGAACACACATCTACACTTGGATGAGACATTATCTGTATCTACACTTGGATGAGACATTATCTGTATGGTGGTTGTATCACGACCCTACCTCCATATCTGTAGGAGGCTATATTTATAGCACAAGATCCAAGAATATCTATCAAGGATCCCCATATGTTCATACTACTTAACTACTTACAGTTATGTTACAAATGATTACAGTCACGTGCTGTTTAATATATATTCTTTATTTTAAACCTCATTTTCTTATTCATTGTTTGCCAATAAAGTACTTTAACATTATCACTATTCACTCAGTTGTGATTGAGTGCTTACACACTAGGTTTCCTTTTCTCTTGTATACATGCCAGCTTGAGAGTAGGCACTTTGAGTCGAATATTCTTCGATGAAAGCCATACCTTGTCCCCAGGTTTAAACTCAGGAGTCCCACGGCGGTGGCGATCGGCTTGGTGTTTCTGTCTAGAGATGGCAGTCTGGAGGTTCTCCTGGATTCCTTTCCAAGACCTTTGTAAGGACAAGATCCATTCATCTGCAGCTGGAACATCGGAGGGTGAGGTGTTAATGGGGAGTCGGGATGGATGAAACCCAAAGTTGATGAAAAAATGGAGAATTTTGAGTGGATTCATTCCGTAGGGAATTGTGGGCGAATTCAGCCCAGGGGAGGAGGTCTACCCAATCATCTTGTGTATCTGAGATAAAACAGCATGTATCCGAGATAAAACATACCCGAAGGAGAAATGAAGGGAGATGCCTAGTCTTTGGGGAAAAAGCACGCCAAAATTTGGAAATAAATTGGGGACCCCGATCGGACACGATGGTTAATGGAACTCCATGAAGGCGAAAGACCTCTTGGACAAAAATATCAGCAAGGGAAGAAGAGTTTGGTAAACCTTTGAGAGGAACGAAATGAGTCTGCTTGGAAAAACGGTTGATAATTACCAGAATGGTATTCATACCCTTGGAGAAGGGTAACTCCACAATAAAGTCCATGGCCAAATGGTTCCAAGGGTGATTGGGAACAGGAAGGGGGTGTAGAAGTACTTGGGGTTTGTTACGGGGCATCTTGTTGAGGGAGCAAGTAAGGCATGATTTGACGAATTCCCTTACGTCTGAATTAATCCTTGGCCACCAGAAGGTTTGAGTGATAAGGTTGGATGTTCTCTTGGCCCCTGGGTGTCCTGCAGATCTAGCAGAGTGACCGCATTCCAGAATCCTCTTGCGAAAGCGAGGTGCAGCGAAAAGACGACCGTCAGGAACCTATAGACCCTCCGGAATGTTGGTCTGATCTGTGAGAATTTTGTCCAGCACGTCAAAGGTATTAGCAGCAAGAATGTATTTAGCTGTAAGGATGGTCTCCAATTTAACCTCCGGCTTATCCTCGACAATGAACTGGCGGGAAAGTGCGTCAGCCTTCACATTTTTTGATCCTGGTATAACGAAATTATATAATTAAAGCGGGAGGAAAAAAGTGACCATCTAGCTTGATGAGCTCCTAGACCCTGGGCAGTCTCAATATAAAGAAGGTTTTTATGATCTGTAAGGATGGTGATAGAGTCTCCATACCCTCAAGCAAGTGTCTTCACTCCTCCAGAGTGAGCTTGATGGCTAATACCTCGCGGGTTGCTGACGTCATAGTTCTGTTGGACTGTGGAATTTTTTTTAGAAAAAAATGTGCAGGGGTGAAGCCTGGCCTGGGGAGACTTCCTCTGGGATAAGATGGCTCCGGCTCCAATGTCCGAGGCGTCCACCTTGAGGGTAAATGGGAGGCTGGTGTCTGGATGAGTTTAGATGGGTGCCGTGACGGAGGCCTCTTTAAGGCGTTTGAAGGATTGAGTGGCTGTAGAAGGCCAAGAGGTAGTATCTGCCCCTTCTTCGTAAGGGCAACAATGGGAGTGACAATGGACGAGAAGTTCCTGATAAATCTCCTATAATAGTTGGCAAAGCCCAAGAATCTTTGAATGGCCTTGAGAGACGTAGGAATAGGCCAATCCAAGACCGCTTTGGGTTTGGCGGGGTCCATGGAGAACCCAACGTCCGAGACAATGTAACCCAGAAATGAAGTAGAACTTTGGTGAAATTGGCATTTCTCCAATTTGGCATACAGTACAAGTGGTTCTCACGGAGGCATACTAGTACCTTCTTGACATGGTTGATGTGCTCCAGGAGTGATTTGGAAAAGATTAGAATATCGTCGAGATATACGATCATGAAGTGATTGAGAAGGTCTCTGAAAATCTCGTTAGCAAAATCTTGAAAAACCGCTGGAGCATTGCAAAGGCCGAACGGCATGACCAAGTACTCATAGTGGCCAGCTCGTGTGTTGAATGCCGTTTTCCACTCATCGCCCTGCGAATCCTCACCAAGTTGTAGGCGCCCCGAAGATCTAGCTCGGTGAAAATTGTTGCTCCCTGTTAACGGTCAAAAAGTTCTGAGATTAATGGTAGGGGGTACTGATTCTTGAGGGTGATCTTGTTCAAGCCTCTATAGTTGATGCAAGGGCGGAGGGTGCCATCTTTCTTCTTTACAAAAAAGAATCCTGCTCCGGCAGGGGAAGAAGACTTGCGAATGAACCCCTTTTTTTAGATTCTCCTGTATGTAGTCCGACATGGCTCTGGTCTCACGGAGAGAAAATGGGTAGGATCTCCATCTGGGAAGAGTGGAACCGGGCAGAAGGTCGATAGGACAATCAAAGGATCGGTGTGGGGGTAATACTAAGCAATGTTATTCCACAAAGCACGGGGAAGACAACTTACGACGCATTCACTGGGTGTTTTCCGGTGTTTTTTCTTTTTCTTTTTAGAGCAGCACTGCTTATTTATTATAAGCCTATGTGTATTGCTCTAAACTTTCATAGTTTCATGAAACAATAAAGTTGCAGCACTCAAACTAGACACAAAAATAGATAAAACATGTATTAGACCATGGTGATTTCAGTTCCCTATCTTTTCCCTTTATTAGCACATTCTTCTGAGTGACTTAGGGGTGGGATAGATGACTTTGCCCAAGCATTGTTTCAAAAATGACCTTTGCCTGTTGTGCAGCCGCAAAACAGACTTTAGTTCATGAAATTGATTCAGCAGTTTTTGGTGCTATGAAAGTCACAAGAGATACAGTACTTACAAAATGAGATGCTGACTTCTTTTGGCTAAAGGAATGGACAGAGCATAAATTAACTATTAATTACCTGTGATTGGTAAGTGCATGTAGTAAGATTCTTAATGCTCATTCTAATAATTATCTATACGCATTTTTTCTTTCCTATGGTAGCCCTTAGTTTCCTGAAATATACATTATCAATATGATAGTCTGCTTGGAATAGGGAAAGTGATCTCTACTAATCAATAGTGAAGACGTCATGGGAACACGATAGTAGAACATACAAATGTTCCAACCTCTAGTTGCTTCCACTGATATAAACATTAATGACAAATTCTCTGGAAAGTTGCCAGTATCTATCTATTCTCCAATAAAAAATATATCCATATCCTGAAAAAAAAATAACAAAGGATTCAACCTTGAAGCCTTTTAACAGTAAAGGGCTCAATGTGCCCACTACAGTATGTGCTTAAATGAAATGTCCAGAGAAGGGAGATGTTATAGAGGGCATAGGCATAATATATCTTAACATTTTAAGTGTTGAGCGACAGAGGAATTAGAATCATATTGTAAGAAATAAAGCCTTATGTATTTCAAATTCTATGGGGAGGTGTACAAAGAATATCCTGTATGTAAATATTTAAATACTGTAATAATGGTGAAATGAATCTAATGTTATGTAGCGTGCTGATTACCTGTGGCTCACAGAAGGCCTAAGCCTCCACCGCTGTGAGCCTGTGGTGAGCTCTCACCCTTCTCGGTACAGCCCCTCACCTGATGAGGGATCCGAGCACAGCGGGGTAACCCCTTACAGGAACCAATACAGTGATAGTAACACACACACAGGTATAATATAACTGTTTACTAGCATGCTAATAACAATAACTACCACCACACAACATCCCCACAATGCAATGACCAACAACAATGAAGCATACGCCATTTTCATTGGCGGGCGTCTCACTCTTTGACTCCTATGAGTCTCTTCTCCAACATATTCTTCGATGGAGAGACTACCATCGGCTTGAGGCACTGGCCCTCTCCAAAGTTGTGACTCAGTCTCTGAACAGTCTCTTTGGGGAATGAATCTCAGGATTCTTGGGACGAGTGGATGGCTTGTTGAAGCCACTGGAGAGGGTCCATGAAGCACAGGCCCATTACCCATTGCTTCTTTGGATGGTGCCCACATGTCTCCATTTGAGTTGGCAGAGGTTCCTTCAAAAGGATCTTGAATACTTTCTGTTACTGTATCCAGAGTTTCTTTTGACTCCTCTTGGTTACTTGTCCGCACTACAGGAGATGGTCCAGGTTCGTTGTCCCCCACTTGAGGAATCATTAACATGCGGTTTTGATGCCAGACCCTTACCCTTCCATCTACATCCCGGATTCGGTATACAGGGAGGCCCGGCACCTGGGACTCTACCACGAAGGGAGCTTCTCGCCAGTGGTCTGCTAGGTTATGCGTTCACTGTATTCCTAAATTTCTCAGGAAAAGTGTGTCTCCGGGTCGAAGCTCCCGATAGCGGACCTTGTGGTCGTACCTTCGCTTGTTGCTCTCGTTCAGTTTGGAGATGGCTTTCTCCGCCAATTGATATGCTCTATGAAGATTTTCCTGGAGCTGTCTCACATACTTGTAATGGGTCATATTGGGTACTCTATTGGTGGATACCCGGAGGTGGATGTCCACAGGCAGTCGCGCCTCTCGCCCGAACATCATGAAGTAGGGGGTATAACCTGTGGATTAATGCCTGGTGCAATTGTAGGCATGCACTAGCGGTTCGACATTTTTGCTCCATTCGGCTTTCTGGGAGCACTTTAGCCCGTGAACGCCTTCTCGCATGTCCACTTGTCCCCGAAGGGTGTTCATGGAGATGCGGCCTTCTGCTGAGGTTCCTCAGGATAGATCTTCAACAGGTTACTGAGGACCTCGGCCTTGCTGGAGTACCCCTCTACGAATCTGCGGTAGTGTCAACAAAATCCCAGGAAGGATCGCAGCTCCATTACTTTGTCTGGTCTGGGCCAATTCATTACAGCTTCAACCTTAGTGGGGTCGGTAGCCACTCCTTCCGTGGATACTATGTGGCCCACATAGGTACATATCTGTACGGATAACAGATAAAATCATATACATCTATAATATCTAGCCAACTAGAACATCTTATAAATATGGCAAGTTATTTTATCTACTAATGATAGAAGACAAAGAAGAGAGAATCTCAATAAAGATATCCCTAAAAAAACTGAAAATAGGAGTGAGGAAAATGACTGTGACATTTATACAGAATTTTTAAGATTGAAGACGATCCTTAAATTAGAATCCAGATATTGGTGGGATATTTTATTTCTTATGGCATATGTTGAGGGGGGTAGAATTCCGAGAGGTCTTAGTCTCCAAAAAAATTCAACATTCAATGAAGATGAATTTTGTAAAATATGGAATGAGATATAGTAAAATTACATCAAGAGCTTAAACTATTCAGTGAAAAAACAGAATTTAATGAGATAGAGTTAGAACTTAAACATAAGATGGAGAGATTTGAAAATGAACTACTAGTCAAAAAAATAAAGACATTTTAACGAAATCAGGAAGATTACAGTACTGGGATCCAGCATAATTGGGCAAAACCCAAACCTAAGTTGCAACCAATAAAGCAACATGACAATTAGACATAATTATCTCACCCAAAAAGAAAAGGATAAAAATATATACAGAAAAAACAATAGAGAAATAAGGGAGAATTAACATCAAGGTCATTCAACGCCACGCCCTACATGGACACCCTCAGATTCAATAAGGATATGACTAGACCCCACGACAGGTCATATGATACACTAGGCAATACAACACCGAGATACACTGCTCTTATTAACAGCAATAACAAACTTGGGGGCTATTCCAAAGTCTAAATATATTACAAACCTTAGAAAAGATACTTCAGAATCTTTTTTAGAGGGATCAAAGACCAGTAACAAAACACAAAATGAAATTGGAAAGGAAGGACAGGAGAGAAACAGCGCGAGCCAGAGAAAAAGAAAGAAAAAAGGAAATTTACGCTCGACAACAAGATCAAATTGTACAGACACAGAGGGAGTTAAAAAAAATGTCTGTCATCACATGGTTTACTACAACCAATAGGGTGACCCTCAATCCTGTTGGTTCTAGTACCATGTGATGACAGCCGTTCCGGTTTTGGTGACGTCATTTTAACGGGAAAGGAAGCAAGAGCATTTCTGATTGGCTGGCTTCATTACTTTTTAAGACGTCACATCCTAAGGCCAAAAAACCATGTCACATGGTTATCTCAGCCAATTAGATGGCTGGGAACCATTTGTCAGTCAAATATGATGTCACAGGCTGTATAAAAGGCATGTACCATCTCATTTTCTGCTAAGCAGCTGAAGAGGCAACATCTCCCCCCACAGTGGAATTGTGATGGCTGTACAGATGAAGATGAATATGGAGATGGATGAAGATAAAGAAGAAGAAAGAAGACACCCAAACCAAATTAGATTACAATTAACAGATGAAGATAAAGAAAAAAGAAAGAAGGCAAGAAAGAAGAAAATGACTTTGTACTGTACCTGAGGGCCATGGCTGTTGAGGAAAATTGAGAATCAGAGGGTGAAGACATCTAAAGGTAAGAAAAACCATTGAATATACGTTATTTTAATTTTTCAGGCTTTTTTCAATGTATTTTTTCATTTTTATTTTTTATTTGCCTGCCCATTGATTGCCAATGTATTTATCTATGCTCCTTTAGGGCATAGATTAATACTGTACAAGTAATACGTTTTTTGGCAAATGCTTTTTTTTATTTCTTTTAAATGTATTTTTGCTAATTTCTTTGTATAATTCTTGTGCTTCTTTGTGGGTTGTTTTTGTAATTCTTGCTTATTTTTTGTGTTTAGCTTTTTAATGGTATTAATTTGGTGTTTTTTGATTAATTTGTGTTTTTTTTGGTGTTTTGCTTTTTAATTCTGGAGTTTCTTTGGCATTTGTTTAATTTGTTTCTTGCTTATTGATGGTATCTTGCTTTTTAATTCTGGAGCTTCTTTGGAATTTGTTATTTATTTCACGTTTTTTTGGTGTTTACTTTTTTATTGTTCTTATTGGTGATTGTTTTGATTGAATTGAATTTTTTGTTTGGTAGTTGTTTATTTTTTTTAGCTGACCTATTGACTATCATAGAACTAAATCATGCCCATATTATATGGGCATGATGTGCCACTGTGCCAATCAATTGGTTTATTGGCATTTGAAATGTGTTTTTTTTTCTCTATGTTCAGTAATGTGTTTTATTTTGGGCATGTTTTTTTTTGTAGATTACCCATTTATAGATTACCCATCCTGGTAGGGGTAAGTGCAAGTTTTATTTACTTGATGCTGGATGATGTTTTATTTTAAATAGGCACGTGCATTATTATCCATATCTGGATAATAGTAATTTTGCCCATTACTGTACTGTATATGGTAGGAGGTTGTTGGAGGTACAGGGGTGGTTGTCTATTGGTACAGTAGGTTGTAGGCATTTTATTTATTGTGGGTAGAGGGATTGAGTGAAGGGGGTAGTTGCTCCAGGGTGGGTGGGTGGTCAGGCCTCGGGTGGGTAGTGGGAGGGCTTAACCCTTTCATTACCATAGCAGTTACTACCTCTAAGGTAATGAAGGGTTTCCTTCAAACTTCCTGGTAGGCCTAACTACCCACCCTGGGGCTATTACCCTTTTCACTCACCCCCTCTCCCCCTAATAAACCTGGTAGTCTGCCTAACCACTTCATTGCCTTAGCAGTTAACCGCTAAGGTAATGAAGCTGCTTTTATTTTATTTTAATATTACAGTATTGTAGCAGAGGGTCTCTGGAGCTGAACCGCATTGATTTCAGGTCCGGGGACCCCCAACTTCCTGAGTTACAGGCCCCGTTATGGGGTGCCAGTATCCCTCTGGTTTGTTTAAATCCCCCGATCACGTGGGCCGTGATACCGGCATCCCATAAAGGGGCCTGTAACATGGGAAGTAGGGGGTCCACATACCTGAAATCAATGCTGTTCAACTCTGGAGACCCCCTGCTACAATACTGTAACATTAAAATGAAATAAAACCCTTGCGATCACCTATTAGAGACGCACAGGTAGAATGACTGATTCAGCCTATCTCTTACTGCGCGTCTCTTAAGACAGGTAGATCCCATTAAAACTCAGGGACCCCCGTTGTGTTAATCCGATGGGCCATTAGTCTGCTGTGGTCAACCTAGCGAGGATCTCAAGTGAAATCTCGAAAATTTAATCGAGAAATGGTCGAATGTTGGTTGCTGCATCTGTACCCATTTGTAATTCAGGCTTAGTGTTGTCACTAATCTGCTACTCTTTTATATGTGCCGATTATGTAAAGGTGCACTTTTTACTAATGATTGGTCATATACATATTTACCAATCTATGTATTTCATTTTATATCTATAAATTTTTGAATAAAGCATTTTAATATTGTTATCATTACTTCACTGTAAGTATAGAGTGCGTTCAGAGGGATTCTTTTCCTTCGTTATTTTTTAAACTGTACAAGAGACAGCCAGGACATGTTGGTGGAAGAAGATTATATTGTTTTCCCAAGTCTTTGTTATTTATGTTATTGTATAAAGCAATACATATTTTAATAAATCTTACACCGATAAACAGTACAATACATGTTTCTCTAATTTACTTGAATACATTTTTTCAGGTAGTGTTAGGACCTGCAATTGGGTCCTGGTCTTATTATTTAATTACTGATCATGCTGTGATTGGCTTCAGGCTTATAATGCTTTGGCCAAAGGGTTTAACTAAATGACCCTTACTCATGAGAATATCAGCACTGATGTAATGCAGTGTGTATTTTGTCACATTGGATGTAGCGTTGGGAATTTTTGTAATTTATATGCATTTGGCCATGCTCAATAGCGCTCCTGTTTGACACAATATATATGCTTTATAAATAATGTAGTGGGTTTTGGGGTTCTTGAGCTTGCTGGGATATTGTGTGTTCATTGATATTGATTTGCAACTGGCAACAGTTGTTTGGAGGTCAGTGGCCCCTCCCCCCCCCCCAGGGTTTAAGCTTGCCAAGCCCCACTTTCCAAGTTTCAGTTTTATTCATGTTCCTGTTGTGACAGACCCAATGTGTTTATTCTCCCTCATGGAGAGGTATATGAGGATTTTATCAAGTAGTGTTTATCAGGTAGGACCTGCAATTGGGTATGCCGTGACATGGCTGAAGGCTTATAACGCTTTGGCAAAAGGGTTTAACTAAATGACCCTTACTTATGAGAATATCAGCACTGAAGAATTGCAGTGTGTATTTTGTCACATTGTATGTAGTTTGTCACATTGTCACATTGTAGTTTTGTCACATTGTTTGTCACATTTTTGTCTTTTACAGTACAATACATTTTTCTCTAATTTACTTGAATTAATATCTCATAATTTATAAATACTGTACAGTACTGTCTGTTATCTGAATTTTCCTAGCATTGAAAGAATGTCTGGGAATAAGGGATGGGTTACATTACACAGAACAGTACAAAATGTGCATTACTATAGCAATAGCCATGGAATACAGTACAGTACAATTTAGCTTAAATACACACTAGCACCACCTATAGTTAATGCAAAGTACTCTGGCAGCTTCAAAACACAATTCAGTAGCTTTCTACTGAGCCATGGTCACGGGGGCCACAACATGCAATGAAGTGCTGGGGTATTGCACTTGGTCTTGTATAGTCATGGGAACAGTAAGTCTTGCTACATATAAGTATTTTTGATCTTAATGATTAAGTGCACTTAGTATATAAATATGCAACAGTGCAAGACCAGATGGTAAATGTGTGACCATGCCACTGGCTATTATATCATGCCATGTACAGGCATACCCCGGTTTAAGTACACTCACTTTAAGTACACTCGCGAGTAAGTACATCTCGCTCAATAGGCAAATGGCAGCTCGCGCATGCGCCAGTCAGCACGTCCTGAACAGCAATACCGGCTCCCTACCTGTACCGAAGCTGTGCGCAAGCGGGGAGACTATAGAGCCTGTTACAAATGTGTTATTTACATCAGTTATGCATGTATATGACGATTGCAGTACAGTACATGCATCGATAAGTGGGAAAAAGGTAGTGCTTCACTTTAAGTACATTTTCGCTTTACATACATGCTCCGGTCCCATTGCGTACGTTAATGCGGGGTATGCCTGTAATATACAGTACAGTGACATACAGTGCCAGAAATGTAATTGGTTGTTATATTTTTGTTTATTTCTCAGTGAAAATGCTACTACTGTGGTCAAAGGCACGGGTCACATCTGTATCTTTATTGTAAAGTTTGATTTTAAGATACGTTTTCAAAAGGGATACATTTTTTAAAGACAGTAGACTTTTTTCCTGACAATAGAAATGTTGAATACCCTTTGTATTTCTTTGCTGAAATGGTTTGGCCTGCTTTACTAATCCTCATATCAAATCTTATCATGTAAAGATAATGTCTGATTTGTATCCAAATTTCTTCTTCAGTAGCTTAAGCTCCAGCTCAATAGTTCAGTAGCTCAAGCTCAAGCTTGAAATTACACAACATACTGTATCAGTTGAACATGCAGTATGATTGGCTTAAACTAGTAAAAGACTGTTCGTATTTAACACAGGAATCCATGGTGCATACACCCAGCACAGTGGTGGAGGTTAATACAATAAAGAAATTCAAAGTTATCAGAAAATATCCCAAGTGGGATTATAAAGCATATCTTTAATATTTAAAAAGGCCAAAAAACACAGCAGGTAAGGATATAGACAAATTAGGTGGGCCAAGCGATTGTTGTAAGTTTCTGTGTTACTATAGTATATTGGTCAGAATCTGACAAATGTTACTTTAAAAGCTGCATTGTTATAATGTGATACTATAAGGGAAACCACAATGCTCAAACAGAAGAACAGTTGAGACTGAATCATTTTTATTGCAGATTGTACCAATCCTTAATGGAACTGCAATTACAGTATATTACTTAAAGATGTAACAGTTATAATCTGAAGTCAAAGCTAAAATGACAACTGCATTCTTGCTAGTCAAAAAAAGTTGCCATTTTTTGTAATGTAAGGAATTTTGAATCTAAAGTATATGATATAAAATATTTTGTGAGGTACTGTAAGAGCTACTTAATCATCCTCTAATAAATGGAGCTTTTATTAAACAGAAAACAAAGTTAAAATTGTGTTACAGATACAGCGGCCGTTGTCCGACCATTTCTCGAATTAGTTTTCGAGATCTCCCCGAAATACTTCAACATTTGCTGTGAGAGACCAATGCCCCATCAGATTAACACAGCAGGTGTCCCTGCTGTGTTAATCCTACTGGGCTCTGCGGTCTGTAAGAGACGCGCAGTAAGAGATTCAGTAGGCTGAATCAGTCACTCTGAAAATAAGGGGGGAATTCAGCACTAAACACTAACACTATTCTACTAATAAAGAGTGATGGTGATATAGGTAAGTGTCTACAGTAAGTGAAAAAATATAAAACATTTCAAAATTAAAAATTGAAAAATTGTCCCACAAATAATGATACAGTGTCCTGAATATGATAGTTTCCTGAATGTTCGAAATGAAAACAATATCCAGGTTTATACTTAAGTCCAGCTGCCAGAGTCCAGGGAGGGGTTTCCATGTCCCTTGGAAACTGAAGTAATGTGAAAGAAGATGGTGTCGTCTGGCGCGTAGTCTCAGGCCATCTTAAAGATATGTGGATGACACAAAAATTAAGGGTTCAAGTTCCTAACGGGTATTGAAATCACCAATGTTAGTGACTCAAACACAGTTCCTTTTAAGGAACAATCTTGAGTTTCTCTTACTCTAGATTGGTGCTTTTCAGGGTTAATTAACTCCAAACTTTTTCACTCTGGTGCTAGTAATTTATACTTCCTTCTCAGTCAGATTGAATTGCAAAATGTAATATGCATGGACTGAGTGGGTGATCTCATGAGCTCCCAGGTAAGCAAATATTGAGGGTTGTAACCCTACCAATAGATATAAATTAGTAGATATATAAAATTCAAGGTGAGTAATAAAGAAGCAAGAACCCACTATAAGCACTCAATACCCCCTGATAAACTTCAAGACAAGAGGTATTATTCAGGAGCCTCCTGATATCGATAGTCTTGATAATAATAACGTGTTAGAGATGTTAACACAGAATCTAGTCCACTCTGGGGTTAATTGGTGTAGCTTCCCACTTAGTCAGATTGTACTGCTATATATTATATGCATAGACTAAATGGGTGATCCTATAGGCTCCCAACTGACCAGAATGTTAGAGGTTATATAGTTCCACAAAAGAAGAGGAAAATTTCATGGCAGGATACGTTTTAACAAAATAACTGGTAAACAAGTACACTCACAGGCATACTGTAGGTAATCACTTGCGCATTAGCAGATGGGGCTATCTAGCCTGCTGCAGTTATGTTCTTCCATCCTTCTGGTCTGCATTGACCAAAGGTCTATGGGATGCTTCTCCATTCCTTTAGGAAGGCAGTCCTTGTCTCCTCCAAATTGGAAAATGGTTTGGGGTCCCGGCGCAAAGTCTCCTTTCTACGGCTCGTGCACAGGCGAAGTCGGGGATCAGACCAGCAGATTGCTTCCTTTGATAAAACTCCCGTCTGTCAATCTGTCAGAGTGACCCCAATCCTAATGGTTCTAGTAAACCATGTGATGCCAGCCATTCTGGTTTTTGTGACATCATGATAAAGGGAAAGGAAGCTGAGCCTTTCTGATTGGCTGCATTCACTCCCTTCTGATGATGTCAAATCTCCCCCCCCCCAAAAAAAAAGTCACATGGTTATCCCAGCCAATCAGATGGCGTGGGAACTATTTGTCATTTAAATGTGACATCACAGGCATTATAAAAGCCTGTGCAGCCTCATTTGAAGGCACGGAGCAAAAGGAGCAAGATTGCCTACCAATTGGATAGACAGATGAAGAACAGATAAAGATAAAAAAGAACCAGGAGTGGATTACAAGTACAGATAAAGAAGACCCCAAAATGGATTACAAATTACAGATGAAGAAAAGAAAGAAGAAAAGAATTAAAGATTTTACCTGTGGATCGTGGCTGTTGAGGAGCATTGCGTCGTGGACCAGGAGTTGCTGCAGCTGTTGCTGGTGTTGGTGTTGGACTCGGATTCGGTGGGTGAAGACATCAAAAGTAAGAAAAAGATGCTTGTATTTTATTTAATGTTGTATTTTTTTTTAAATTTGGCCTTTGCATTGGCATAGTATAACATTTGTATTCAAATGTAAATGTCTTTTGTTTGGTGCTTGTGTTTTTATTTGCATGCTTTTTTTAGGTTGGTACTGTATTGGCATTTTTATTAATTAAAATGTACAGTAATGTCTTTTTTATTTGATGCATGTATTTTAGTGTAGGTTGCCCATTGACTTGCATAGTGACAGACCGGTGTGGTACTGTGCCAATCAATTGGTTTATTGATTTTTTTTGTGTTATGGCAATGCAATGTGGTTTTTATTTGATGCATGTACTGTACTGTATTTATGTTTTTGCAGGTTGTATATTGCCTGGCATGGTGGTAGTTCATGCCCATAGTGCATGGGCGTGCCGACGTGCCAGCCATTTTTTTTTGCATTTTTAAGATAAAAATTGGATGTGTTTTTAATGTGAGGCTTGTTTTGATGATTAGCCTGGCTTTGTGGCTGTGTGCCAACGTGCCAATAAATTGTTTTTTTTGCATTTTTAAGATTAAAATTGAATGTGTTTTAAATTTGAGGCTTGTTTTGGTGATTGGCAGGCTGTATATTGCCTGGAATGTTGGCAGTTGATGCCCACCATGCCAATCAATAGTTTTTTTGGCATTTGTGATTGGTTTTTAGTTTCTATGTAATACTGTGTTTTATTTAATATTTAGCTTTCCCATTTCTTGCAACAGTATAGTGCTATTATATGGGCATGCTTTAACTCTGTGCCAATTAATTGGTAGCGGGGGTGGGGGGTGTCCCCGGGTAGGGTGGGTGGGCAGCAGGGGAGGGTGGGTTAACCACTTAATTACTATAGCGGTAACTAACCTGCTAAGGTGATCTAGGGGTTAGGGGCCATTAGTTTGTATTTTTTTATTGTGCAGTTGCTGTTGATGCCCACGGAGGCCAAGGACAGTGATGAGGATGAGGACAGCCTTCATCCTGGCAGGGGTAAGTCTCAGTTTAATTTACTTTATGCTGCTGATTTATGTTTTATTTTAAATGGGAAAATGCACTATTATCCATATCTGGATAATAGTAATTTTGTCCATTATGGTACTGTATGTATTGGGGGGGGGGGGGGTAAAGGGGGGTGTATTTATTTGAATGTATTGCATTTTTTTTAATGCACAGGATTGATACGGCAGGCCAGCAGGGATCCCCGGATACCCACGGGAACCACCTGAGGACCCCAGACACCCACAGGGACCACCCAAGGGCCCCCTGAAACCTGTGGGGATAACCTGGAGGCTCTCGGATACCCACGGGAACCACCTGAGGAACATAGCCCCCCGCGGACACCACTCGAAGACCCCCATAGGGCCCCCGGACACCCACAGTGACTACCCGCAGGACCCTCGTCTGCCTCTGGTATCAATCCTGTGCAAAAAAAAATGTTTTATGTGGGGGCACAGGGGTGGGTTGTGTATTGATGAGGAGTACATATTGTAATGCTTATTGTGGGCAGTGGGGGTGAGTGAAGGGCCAAGTACCCCCTTCACTCACCCCCTCTGCCCCCAATAAACCTGCTGTTTTGCCTTAATTCCTTCATTGCCTTAGCGGCTAGCCACTAAGGTAATGAAGCTACTTACATTTTATTTTTTTTCATAGTGTGCGAGAGCAGGGGGTCTCCTGAGCAGAACCGCATTGATTTCAGCCTCAGGGACCCCAGACACCCCTGACATATAGGCCCAATTATGGGGTGCCGGTATCGCCATGTTAAAATCCTTCGCATTACGTGACCGGAGGCCTTTAAAATTGTGGGGATACCGGCACCCTTTACCGAGGCCTGTATCTCAGGAAGCAGGGTGTCCCCCGAGGCTGAAATAAACTTTGTTCAGCTCAATTCGGTTCAGCTCCAAAGACCTCCTGCTACAACACTGTAATATTAAAATTTAAATAAAACCCCCACGATCGCCTGTTAGAGGTGCGCAGGTAGAGTGGGTAACAGCCCTCAGTCATACTTAGCTAATAGGACTTTTGCACATTTCTGTGTGATGGTGGTACTGTACCATTGTTTGTGGTAGAGGGGATAGGTGAAGGAAGAAGTTAGTCCGGGGTGGTGGTTAGGTCTCCTAGGGGATTGCAAGAGGGGTTAACCTCTTAATAACCTTAGTGGTAGTAACCACTAATGTAATGAAGGGGTTAACCCCTCCTGCACCCCTCCTAAGAGGCCTAATCACACACCTTGGGTCAAAAACAACTTTTGCTCACCCCCTCTACCACCAACAAAGTGGGTACTGTGACTAACCCTTTCATTACCTTAGCAGTTAGCCACTAAGTTAATGATGCTCTTATTTAATTTTAATTGTAATAACATAGGATTGAAGCAAGGCGTCCCCTGACCTGAACTGCATTACTTTCAGGTCCGGGATCCCTGCTTCCCGAGGTACAGGTCCAAGTATAGATGCATGTATCTCCTGTAAGTTTAAATGTCCCGGTCACGTCAGCCGTTATGCGGGCCATTTAAACTTGCAGAAGATATGAGCACCCGATACTGAGGCCTGTACCTCAGGAAGCAGGAGGTTCCCTGACCTGAATGTAATATGGTTCAGGTCTGGCGAACCCCTGTTTCAATCCTACAGTATGTTATTCAAATGAAAAGAAATACAGTGCGATCGCCTCTGAGAGCTGTGCTGGGAGATGCAGTTTCTCTCTGCTATCTCTGCGCAACTCATCCAGACTGATGAAGGGAAATCAGTTATGGGCATTTTGCTTGCAAATCAAATACAAACTAGTGCGGTATGTCTATTTTTTAACAAACGGAATATAAAATGCGATTTACCTTACTGAATAACGTTTTTCACACATTTCACACAGTGAGCTAGTAACATGCCAACACATTCGATTTTGTAATGATAAAATTATCATTAGCTACTAGAATAGGCCCCATTGACTGAACAGAGCCTGCTGAGATGGAGAAACTGGCCTTTAGGGATACCCCTTATTAGCAACCTGGGTTGCTCTTAATATTAGTTTATTAGTAATTTTTTCTAAAAACATCTATCTGGATCTTAAATTGCATATCAATATATGAGTACATCCAAATAAAAAATATGGTGATTGTGGTGTTCAAACGTGAAATTTACTGTAGATTGCGATAAATATTTATTTAGGGTTTGAATGAAAGTGCCCAGGGAACTGTGATCCCCATCCCAAATGAATATCAAATCGTTGATATACTGTACTGTCTGTAAAAAACGATATGATCCCGATATTGATTATGGTCACCATAAATGTGTGTGGATTCCCAACACCCGATAAATTAATTTGTACAATATGGAGTACAAGAAGTCCAAATGGCGGTGCCTCTTGTCTGTAAATAAAATTGTGAATCCAATAAAAAATAATTGTGTGAGCAAAAATGTGATTGTTCATCCATCCGGTCAGCAAAAGTACATATTTGAGTCCCCAGCTTCCTGTAGAAGGATAGATAGTTGTAGACCAGGTCCCAATGGGAAAACAGTTAACCCCCGTATAATGGGAGGAGCTAGTAGAGCTCGTTGTCAAATTTAAGGATGTTTTTTTCAGAAAGGCCAGGAACAAATACCCCTGGATGAGGTTATGATCTCATCCATACAGACTACCAGAGAGCATGAAGTACGTAATCAGGAAAGTAGTCCAGGATGTGTTATGACTAGAGGTTATAGACGAGTCCCATAGTGACTGGTACAGTCCCCTTGTTCTAGTACCCAAGCTAGATGGGAAGTTCCGGTTCTATGTATACCTAAGAAAAGTACATTTTGGTCTCACAGTTTGATACATATCCCTATGCCCAGAGAAGATAGGTTGCTTGACTACTTAGGCGAGGCGGACTACTGTACATAAGCACTCTGGATTTGACAAAAGGGTATTGACAAATTCCTTGGGTAAAAGAGTCCAGACCTAAAATCGCTTTTGCTACTACTGTGGGTGTGTTTAAATTTATAAACATGTTGTTTGTGTTATACTGGGTTCCGGGAACTTTGCAGAGGTTGATGGACAGGGTGTTGCTTCCTCATAGGGGTTATACAGTTGTGATTCTTGAAGCTGTCATCATATTTAGCAAGCACTAGGTATTCCATAAGAATGGATTGAAGGTGGCCCTTAGGTAATTAAGAGAGGCAGGCCTGACTTCAAACCCAAAGCAATGTACCTTGGAAAAGGCATAAACAAAATACCGTGGTTATGCTGTGGGAGTTGGTAGAGAAAGTTAATTAACTAGCAAGGTACATGCCCTGTTAACAGCTAGCTAGCTGTTGGGGTGGCGACCTGCAAGGGGTTAATCCCTGCCTGGAAAAAGAAGGAGGATTAACAAGCTCAACTGAGCTGCTTAAATTTAAAAGGCAGGCAGCATGCAGCTCACAGTTCCCTATTCCGGGTCTGCAGAGGGAAACTAGGTCTGATGTGTGTTCCTGAATGTATATATACTTTTGCTTGCAGAAGATGCATTTTTTGTTGCTGAACTTTGACTGAGAAAAACTGTATTTTGTGTTGCTAAACTTTGGCTGAATATAAGCCTACATTTACTTTTCCAAACGCAAGTCTCCTGTCGTTACCACTGCATGCATCACCTACTGTATGATGGTGTTGGGTTTTTATTTAAGATTGCATATTTTCAGTGCATAAAATTTGTTGAAATTTCACCAGGTCGGTGTCTACTAATTGATATTGTTATTGACCAAGCACAATATAGGTTAATTAATGTTTATGGACCCAAAAAAGGCATATGAGGAAACTCTTATTTCAACAAATAAAGCCATATTTATTTACTAGTAAAACAGTGCTATTAGCTGGAGATTTCAATTGTGTAACATGTAATCAGGATTGGCGAGGGAGAAAAGGAAAAATAACATATGATGAAGTTTTTTTTAAATCAACTGTGTAGAGATGCAAACCTTAAGGATGGATGTAAGGTTATGTTTACAAACAAGCCTGTGTATACCTACAATAGGGGGGAATACAGCAGTCGTTTGGATAGAATTTATGTAACCAGCGCTGTTGAAATTGGTTTAAAGCCAGCAGCATTTACTGACCATCTCTTGTTAGAGGCCACTATTAATCTTAAAGAAGCCATACGTATTGGTAGAGGAGTTTTGGAAATTAAACTCTAAACTGTTAGAGCATGAATCCTTAAGGCAGCGATTTGAAACCTTTCTGATAAAAAGGATTTCTACGCAGTTTTTGTTTTTAAACTATGCAGAATGGTGGGAAAATGTTAAATTGGATATAAACATGTTCTTTAAAAAAAAGCTACAGCTACAACGGCCGTATTTGTAAAAGATCACGGAGCCGTTGACTTTGGATCTGCTGCAGTCCACGCAGTATTAATTTTGCATTACCGTGTTCATGCCGCATTCACGCCGCCCGGCACCCATGGGTGATCCGCGGTTGGTCTGTTTAATGTAATGGTTTCGGATTTAATTGGGTGCAATTCTTCGCGTATCCGACAGGTGGCAGAAATTCATGAATTGTAATGTGTACAGTACTTGTGCTACTGTGCCGACTTGCAGGTGTTAAAAAAAACAGATAAACACCATGTCTGCAACAGTGGTCCATTGTGAATTGACCTTGGTACTTGTTGACCCTGAAGAAGTTATCTATTTTAGGCGTAATAAAAACTTTAAAACTCAACGCTCTGTGTCTTTTTTTACATTCTTTCTCCTGCACAATTGCTGACCAGACACAATGAGTACACCACAGACATATAAAAGACCTGACTGTACTTATGCATTTTTAATTTGTTCTGAAATTAATGCTGAAGCAGATAACATGGCGACTGTTACCGAAATGTATGAATATTTCATTTTGAACTATGATTTTTCCAAATTTTCACCTGACGCTCATGTGTGGAAGCGTGCGATAAGAAAAAAGTTAAGTAGTGATCCATGGTTTTTTTTTGTATTAACCCTGCACCTGGAGATAGAAGAGGGTATTGGTGTGTTGTACCAGATTTTTCCAGTGTGTTTGATCATGGAAACTTCAAAAGGAGTAAGTCCGGGTTGAATTCATATAAGATTCTTCAATCTCAATCCAGCAATGTAAAAGCGCCGGCAAGTGCGCCTGCACTGGCACCTGCACCTGCTTACAATAATGGTCAGACCGTCAGTGAAAACTTGGTGAACGGCAATCCTTGGTGTCTCTCCCCGCTAGAATACCTGCAAAACTTTCAGCATGAGCCTGATTTCACGTGCAGGTACCAGCAAGCTTGCATGTACCAAAAAGATTTCCAGCTTCATCAGCTGTCAACTACAGGTGTAGAAGGCCCGCTGTCACATGTCAACTACGTGTATCATGAAGACTACAGGATAGACAGTGGCTCATCACCACCCGTTTGGCAAAGTCTATAATGAAGGTAAATATAATTTACTACAGTAACTACCTGTATTACACTATACAGTACAGAATTAAGTTTAAAGCTGCAGTTCAAGCTGCCGTATTTAAAATATATAAATAATTTTTTAAACTGTACTGTACGTACAGTACAGAATGTGCATCAATACATTATGCACACAGACAAGTAATTAGTTACAGTTAGCTGCATATCAGTCCGTTCTCCTATAATCAATCACTTTGCTCTGGGTTATTTCATTTAATTAAATTCTTGCACAATTATTGAAAATGTAGTCCAGCAATATGATTGATGAGCAGTTGCTACACTAGATACAATTGGTGGACAGCTAGGGAGAGGGCAGGGCTCAAAAGCCAGAGCCTATCAGAAGTTGTTTGAACTGCTGATTTAATTCCCAATGACTCGCCTTGACGCATGCGCAATACCAGAAATAATAGCATCATGTTATTTTTCCCCAGAAAAGAAACTTTGACATCAAGCGGAAAAAGGCATTAGGAGGGATTTCAATGGTCCTACAGTATAATATCGCTTTTTTGAAACGTTGTTTGCGCACTGTGAATCTTATTTAAAAATCCAGTACTGTAGGCAACAATTTAGTGACAATGCAATTTTTATTGATTAGGATAGAATAATTGTGAGCTTTATAGAAAATCTTAAACAGTATGCTGCTGTTTTCATATTCAATACTTTTTTACATTGTACTGTAATCATCACTACTGTTGGATGTTGCATTTTGCAGTATAATTACAATACACTTGGATGTTTAATTAACTCTTATGAGAAACCCCAAAAGTAAAAAGTATATATTTTATTCTATATGCATTATTCAATACTTTCAACTTTTGCTAGGCTTTCTCTTGTTTTCATACTGTTTTATTTAATGAGCATGTGTGTATGTCTCATTGGAACCTTTTTAAAATGCATATGCGTGTCATCACATTTAGGCGCATGCATGTATGTCTCATTGGAATTTAAATTTAAAGTTAAAAAAAGGTAACAAAGAGAGACATCCCTTTTTGAAGGACTGATTTAAATAAACCATAATGTGAAC
Organism: Ascaphus truei; assembly: GCF_040206685.1. Taxonomy (NCBI): domain Eukaryota; kingdom Metazoa; phylum Chordata; class Amphibia; order Anura; family Ascaphidae; genus Ascaphus; species Ascaphus truei. The sequence goes on along the minus strand of NC_134484.1, from coordinate 196,197,755 downwards.
CATGTTTTCTTTGGGGGTGGGGGTTGTAAATATGTAATTATTTTATGCCCGTCCGTGGCTCGGAAGCTATTTTGTATCAATCTTTTTTATTGGCATTGACATTTACATGAATAAGTACATACTTTTCAATAACATAAAATTGTTTAAGTACGACTTTATTGAGTGCATGCTAGCCAACATTGTATTTTAATAGTAGGTGTTAAGGGAGTGGAGGAGGGGGAGGGGTGGGGGGGGACTGGGAGTGGAGGAGGGTAGACAGACAGAGGGGGGAGGGAGGAGGGAGGAGGGAGGATTGGAGAGAGGTAAAGGGAGGGGGGGTGGGGGGGGGGGAAGTCCCCCTTGGCTCATCTACGTCTCCCACCTTTGGGATCTGGGTTATTCCCTTCACTAGGGTTTGCGCTTTATGTCTTTATCTAAAGCCCTGGGGGCCTATCCATGGGTCCCATGTGTTCCAGGACTGTGTCATTCTTTTGTGCAGCATAGCTGTTAATTTTTCCATAGACATTACTTCGTCCACCCGCCTTATGACTGGGTTTCTTGCAGGGGCTTTGACCTGCTTCCAGGCTGCTGCTATTGAGCACCTGGCTGCAGTCAATATTGCAGAGACCAGTCTACTCATGGGTGGGGGTAGGTCATCAAAGGGTTTACTCAGCACCAGGGACAGTGGATCTAGGGGGAGAGGAATTCCCGTTGTCTCATAGAGCAGCGTCTGGATCCTAACCCAGAATCTCTGAATCTCCGGACATGTCCACCAAATATGGGCCATGTCTCCCTTTTGACCACATCCTCTCCAGCACAGGTCTGGGGTGCCGGGGAAGATCTGGCTCAGTCTAGCTGGGGTCAGGTACCATTGGAATAGAATTTTGTAGATATTCTCCTTTGTTACTGTGCAGATTGAGGTTTTTTGCTGCCATCTCCCAGATATCCTCCCACTCCTCATTGTCAATTTGTATATTTAAGTCCGCAGACCATTTTTGCATATAGTGGTGGGTCGGGGATTCTGATGCTGACTCTATCCCCCTATATATCTCAGAGATTAGGCCTCTTTGATACCTGCCTTTACTGCATAGTGTTTCGAATCTGGTGGGTGGGGGAAATTTTGAGTTCTGCGAGAGCGAGAGCAAAAAATGTCTAATTTGTAGGTATTTGAATAGGTGGAGGTGTTGAGCTTGGTATTTGTCCCGTACCTCTTTAAATGTTAGAATCTCTCCATTTTTCAGCAAGTCTGCAACCAGCCTTATTCCAAGCCCCTGAAATTGGGCAAATTGCTTTTTGGAGCACCCGGGCGGGAAGTTCGGGTTCCCAAAGATTGGGGTGATTTGTGAGGGGGTGTTTAGCAGGCCATACTTCCCTTTGCTTTTCAGCCACGAGTCCCACGTGCATCTCATTGTTCCTAGATCAAACTTCCTTGATCCTCCTTCTTTTCCTCCTTGGGACCACAGAAGTAGCTGAAGTGGTAGCGGGGCTGCGTAATGTGTTTCTATCTCGAGCCAGCGGGCCGCTGCCGGGTCGCAATTCCAAACTACGGCTTGCTTTAGCTGGGCTGTGAGGTAGTACCTGACCACATCGGGGACCCACAGACCTCCTCTTAGTTTGGCTGATAACATTACCGATCTGGGGACCCTCGGTCTCTTGTAATTCCAGATAAATTGGAACATTTGGGCCTGTACATTTTTCATGGCTGTTAGTGGGACGACTATGGGGAGTGTTTGGAAATAGTACAACAGCCGAGGTAGGATGTTCATTTTGAGGGAGACTATTTTCCCGAACCATGATATTTGATGTTTTTTCCACGACTCTAAGTCTTTTTTAATTTGATCAAATAGTGGGGGGTAGTTGTGTTGATAGAGGGATCCATGGGAGCTCGAGATTCTTATACCTAGGTATTTGATGTATGTGGTGCTCCACTTGTATTTATAATTGGACTGCAAAAGCTTCCATGTTGTGTTTGGGAGGGATATGTTAAGTGCTTCTGACTTGTCTATATTTATTTTATAGTCAGAGACTATTCCAAATTGGTGGAGTACCTTTTGTAGGTTCGGGAGGGAGATGTGGGGGTCAGCGAGGGTCAGGATCACATCGTCCGCAAATAGGGAAATTTTGTATTCCTTTGTGGAGATCGAAATCCCCTTGATGCCCTTTTCTTGTCTAATTTTGGCTGCCAATGGTTCAATTGTTAGGGCAAATAGGAGTGGGGATAGCGGGCAGCCCTGTCTGGTCCCATTTCTGATTGTAATTGGGTCTGATAGTCCTCCTGAAATTTTTACATATGCTGTGGGGTTTTGGTAGAGGGCTCTAACACCCTCTAAATAGGGACCACTAAAACCAAACTTCAGCATTGTTTGGTCTAGGAAGGACCATCTGATCCTGTCGAACGCTTTTTCCGCGTCGAGGCTCAGGATCATTGCATTGGTTCCTGTGAGATTCACGTGGTCGCTGATATCCACTATTTAGCGTGTATTGTCGGAGGCCTGTCTTCCTGACACAAAACCTACTTGATCTGTATTAATGAGTCTGGGGAGAATTGGGTTGAGCCTGTTTGCTACTATCTTGCTGTAAATTTTGAGATCTGAGTTAAGTAGGGATATTGGCCTGTAGTTGCCACAAAGGAGCGGGTCTCGACCCTCCTTGTGGATAATGGCTAAATTTGCTGCAGTGATGGTAGCGGGGATTGGCTCTCCTTGTAAGAAAGAGTTGAACATGTCAAGCAAGTAAGGGGACAGGGTCAGCATGAATGTCTTATAGTAAGTGTTAGAAAATCCGTCCGGGCCCGGAGTTTTTGCTGGTTTGAGGGAGCTAATGGCTTCGGTTAGTTCTTCTAGGGTAATGTCTTTATTTAGATTATCTAGTTCGGCCTGTGAAAGGGAGGGGAGGGAGCACTCCTCCAGGTATTTTGAGATTGTGTCTAAGGGGGTCGGATTTTGGCCCAGAGGATGTAGTTATACAGTTGAGAGTAGTAGTCAGCAAATTCTTGTGCTATTTCTTTTCTGTCATATGTGATTTTCCCTGATTTTGTGAGGATTTTGGATATTTGTGACTTTACCCGTATGCCTCTAAGTTTCGAGGCTAAGAGCTTATCAGCTTTGTTTCCTTTATCAAAGAATTTTTGTTTTGTCCATCTTAGGGCCCTTTCTACTTCCTCTAATTGTGTATGTTTGAGAGCGGCTCGCGTTTGGTTTAATTGCTTTAGTATTTTTTTGGATGCTGTTGTTTTGTGTTGCTGCTCTAGTGTGAGGATTCTGGAGCCACGCCGCTCTCGGCGTGCTCCTCACTTACCTGCAGCTCCATTTGGGTCTCCCGCGGCACACGTGGATTCCGGAGGCAAGCCGCCGTCAGCTTTTCCCTCTATGCGCGCGCGCACATCTTCCTTCCTCTTCTGCTCTCAGAGCAGGGCGTGGGTCCGCGCACGCAGCCGATGGTACTGCCTCACGGAGGCGCGGCCACACGGAGGCGCTCCCGCCTCTTAAAGGCACAGCTCCTCTTTTGATGGCTACCACCAAACTCAGCCAGGCTGCTGGGCTTTATGGCTCCTCCCCTGGGACTCCTTCTGGACCTATACCTGCTGTAACCTGGCCTTTCCACACACCCCTACCTTGCTGCGCTGCTATTGGTTCCTCTCTCCTATATATACCCTGCAGAGTCACTGACTCGTTGGCTGAGCATAGAACCAGTTGTTCTCACCATTCTCTGCCTCCTTAGTCTATTCCGCAGACTTCCTCGTGAACTGAACCGGCTTCCGCTACGTCTACCTGTACCTCTGGCATCCCGAACTCGGCTTACAGCTACACGACTCTCCGCACCTCTGGCATCCCGATCCTGGCTTACGGTAAACTACAACGTCCCTCTCTCTTACCCCGGACTTGGCTAACGGCCCCTCTACCTACCGTACCTCTCCTACCCCGATCCGGAATCCCAGACCACTCTTCAATCAAGACGTGCCCTCGTGGCTGTGGGTGGCGTTATTTCCTATCCCACCTCAGCACCGCGGTCCCGTCTCGTTTGTGGTGAGCACATCCTAACATTATGCTCAGCCCTACAAACATGGACCCCGCTGAGGTGGAGCGCACTTTAAACGCTCATACTGCTCTGTTTGCCAGACTAGAGACTTACCTGGACCAAGCAGATAAACGGACAGATACCTTGCAGCAAACCGTCCATACCCTTACTCTTCAAGTTCGTACCCTCTCTCAGCAACTGTCTCCCGTGGCAGCTCCTGTACCGGCTAGTCCTGCTCCGACACCTCCGTCTGCGTCTGCTCCGGAACCACGGATTCTGCCTCCCAGACACTATGCGGGGGATCCTCGAGAATGCCGGGGTTTCATTAACCAATGTCTCGTCCAATTTAACTTCTCTCCCTCTCGCTTTGTGTCTTCTGTCTCCAAGGTTGGTTACATCTACTCCCTTCTCACCGACCAGGCACTGGCGTGGGCCTCTCCCATTTGGGAACGACAGGGGGCCATCACACAGGACATCGATCTCTTCGTCGAGGAATTCCGAAGAGTCTTCGATACTCCCGCACGGAGGTTAACGGCATCTTCTGCTCTTCACCACATAATCCAGGGAGATCGTTCGGTTGCCGTGTATGCAGTGGAGTTCCGCACCCTTGCTGCTGAGACAGGTTGGAATGATGAGGCTCTATCTTCTGCATTCTGGCAAGGTCTGTCGGAGACCCTAAAGGATGAGCTTGCTGCACGAGATCGTCCCACTAACCTGGAGGAGTTGATCGCTCTCTCCATTCGTGTGGATCAGCGTCTGCTGGAGCGGAGATACGAGCGTTCCCATGTCCGTATACGGGTTTCAAGAACTCTTGCTCCCTCCTTCGTGGCTCCGCTACCTCCTTCCGGGGACATTCCAGAACCCATGCAGTTGGGAGGCAATAGGCTGTCTCCTGCTGAGAAACTGCGTCGGCGCAAGGCCGGCCTTTGCATGTACTGTGGCAATTCCGGTCACGCTGTACCCCAGTGTCCTCACGCACCGGGAAACGCCAGCTCCCAATGAGATCCCGGAGAGTTTCGTTGGGAATATTGACACTTTCTCCCATCGTCCAGAACATCCTTCCCACCAGGATATATTCAGAGGAATGTGGTATATGTGGTGCTCAAAATTGAGCAGGTAACATCCTTAAGCATATTGTTAATAAGATCCTTAATTAGGAAGTCCGGCGATGATGGAGTGCCCCTCAATAATGCATTAAATCTGCGTGATGACTGTAGGGGAAGTGACAAGTGGAGTCAGTTGAGACAACCACCGGGATGTACACAATAATCACCCTGACAGCATAATGAGGAGGAACTATGTCCATGACAGCAGGATTTGAATAAGGCACATTGGCACTTTACCTGCTCCTTCAGGGGGCACTCTCAGGATCAGTAGCGTGCAGTCCATCCATAGGAAAATTCAAGAGGGTAGTTGGTGTGGGTAGAGCACAGCTTCCAGACTCCCTGCAATGTGAAGCAGGGAAAACAAAACCAGGCCACTCCGCAGTAGTTTCAAATTTGTATTAGCCAACTAACACATACAGTTGGCTAATACAAGGTACAGACCTTGATAAAGTACCTTTGTACGAAACGCGTAGGTGCGTTCTATTTGTCCCCTTTTTCCCTGTATGTGTTAGTTGGCTAATACAAATTTGAAACTACTGCGGAGTGGCCTGGTTTTGTTTTCCCTGCTTCACATTGCAGGGAGTCTGGAAGCTGTGCTCTACCCACACCAACTACCCTCTTGAATTTCCCACCAGGATAACCTTGCCCATTACACTGTCTGGAGAGGGGTTTCACACTCCGGCACAAGCGTTCATTGACTCTGGTTCTGCAGGTAATTTCATTGATGAGACTTTTGCTAGACTGAACAATATCCCTTTGGTCAACAGGAGGACGCCGGTAGGACTGGAGGCCATTGACGGTCGACCGCTTAAACCAGCTTTTATCACGCTACAGACGGTGCCTCTTCTTCTACAATTCGTCAACGTCCATACGGAGATCATTACCCTCGATGTAATCCACACTCCTTCTGCTGAGTTGATTTTGGGTCTTCCTTGGCTTCAACTTCATAATCCTCGCATCGACTGGACGGATCAGAAACCTATCCAGTGGGCTCCTTCTTGTGCCAAGACCTGTACCCAGATTTTCAAGAGAATTTGTGGTTTGTCTACCTTATCTGAGAAGATTAACTCCTTACCCTTTGAGTACTGGGAATTCCGTGATGTTTTCGACAAGGCACGTTCCGAGATTCTACCTCCACACCGTTCTTTTGATTGTCCTATCGACCTACTTCCGGGCGCACCTCTTCCCAGGGCAAGATCCTATCCTCTCTCTCTCCCAGAGACAAGGGCCATGAACACTTACATCGCTGAGAACTTAGAGAGGGGTTTCATCAGAAAATCGTCTTCCCCGGTCGGAGCAGGCTTCTTCTTTGTCAAAAAAAAGGACGGCTCTCTCCGCCCATGCATAGACTACCGGGGTTTGAACAATATCACTCGTAAAAATCGCTATCCTCTGCCTTTGATTCCGGAGCTCTTCGACCGTCTCCAGGGAGCAAATATCTTTTCTAAACTGGATCTAAGAGGTGCCTACAATTTAGTAAGGATACGAGAGGGGGACGAGTGGAAGACTGCTTTTAACACTCATGACGGCCACTATGAATATCTGGTTATGCCGTTCGGTTTGTGCAACGCACCAGCAGTTTTCCAGGATTTTGTCAACGAGATTTTTCGGGACATTCTGAACTCATTTCTTATTGTTTACTTGGATGACATCCTCATTTTTTCTAAATCCATTCAAGAACACATCAATAGAAGAAAAAAATGTGTGATGCTCTCAAGACAATTGTGTAGTTTGAAAATTGTTATAATGAATTGGAAGACAACCTGTTGATATGTATATGTCCTATTGGATCAGGTAAACAGCTATCCCACAAGGCAATGAGGTAAGGATAGTTACCAGTTGATGATCCCTGGAAATTTGATTGAGGCAAAGCTGGAACGGACTCACTTAGGAAGCAGATTCCACGATGAAAAGAAAGTCCTTGTAGATGTCCAGCACCTCCAGGTTGAATGTGCCTCCGTTGTAGAAATCTTCACAGACAAGGAGAGGGAAAAAACGGAGCACTATCTCCAATGCTGTAAAAAACAGCCAATAAACCACAGGGTATGCGTTCCCAAAATAAAGCTATTTAATGGCTCAAAAATCAGTTACAAAACACACCAACGCGTTTCAGACCTTAGTGGTCCTTTATCAAGGTGAATACACAATTTCTAAAGAGAGTGTGATTTATACTTACCCCAAAGCCGCGCGGACCAGTCGCGAAGACTTCCGGGTGCGTCACGTGTCTCGGGTGCTAGCCCCGCGACCTGCGACGTCATCCCGTCGGTTGCTGCAGTGGGGGTGCATAGCCGCATCAGGCGCGCGACGTCACTACGTATAGGCTCGTGTGGGGGGAGCATGGCGTCTGTGTAACTGTCCACAAGAACTGCCAATGCTCCTCCTCCCTCCGCCTAGATGTTACAGTGCGTGTGACGTCACCACGCCGCGCGCGTGACGTAAGCACGTCACAATGCATCCCATTGCTAGGCAACAAGGTCCATTCGGCTCTGGGGAGGCACAATACAATAGAAACAACTTTATTAACATAGACAGTAACACTCTCCAATCTACAGTGAAAATAAAAACAAGAAAAGACAATAAAAAATGATTAAAACATAATGATAATTTAAAAAAAAAAAAAACATATCATGAAAGCAATTGATCAATATATGATTAATCCATGACTGAGTGACAACCTTGGAGAAAATAATTTCAATTCGATCTTAATGAATTTGTGTAATGTTTGTAGTGTAGGTGTCAGAAACTTTTATGGATAATAGTATGTCTTGGCATAAACAGCTTAACATTACCATAATGTAAGTTCTGAACCTATAAGAGAATGAGACTGAATTTAGGATTGCAAACCAGTTACATAACGAATGATTATTTAAATACACATATAGAGATGAAATCTTTTACGGCTATATATTCTATATTGTATATGTAATTACGATATCCATGGTTTGCAACTAGCTGAACTACATAATCTGTGCACGTGCTGCTAACAAATATTCAAACACACAATATGTTTGAAAGAGGGGTACTCCTCCAGTGGGCAAACAGAACTTAAGTATCGAATAGAAGAGAACCTATATCCCAGTCTGAATTTAGACCATGCGGGATACGGGTTTGAAGGGTAAATATCCAGTAAAGCTCTCTTCTATTCAAAATACTTAATCTGTTGCCCCCTCTAATTGGGTTCGGCACATGCTCAATGCCCATGAAGGACATGTTGCTAGAATCGCCCATGCTACAATTACTAAAATGTAGGGATACAGGATGGTTAATATCTTTTTTTATAATCAACCTTAAGTGTTCAAGGATACGAACCTTGAGATTTCTTATAGTCCTTCCTATATATTGTTTGCCGCACCCGCAGCTTAACAAATACACTACATAAGTGGTATCGCAATTAATAAATGAATTTATATGATATCTTTTACCTGTTTGTTTAGAACAAAAATCTGTCTTGCTATTCATATGTTTACATATCTTACATTTAGAGCAAACATAACTGCCCTTAGGTAATTTAACCGTTGGATTCTTAGTGGATTCAAATAGGCTTCTAGAGACATGGTTGGCAATAGTTTGGGCCTTCCTGAAGACTATTCGTGGTCCTTCCTCGTAGATGGATTGTTTCTTAACTATAGCTTTGATATTATTGGCTTGGTTATTGTGTTGTAGTACAAGAAACGGGGAGTTTGGATATATTCAAACTCCCCGTTTCTTGTACTACAACACAATAACCAAGCCAATAATATCAAAGCTATAGTTAAGAAACATTGGGGGGTCTTAGCAGCAGATCCGATGTTACAATCCATCTACGAGGAAGGACCACGAATAGTCTTCAGGAAGGCCCAAACTATTGCCAACCATGTCTCTAGAAGCCTATTTGAATCCACTAAGAATCCAACGGTTAAATTACCTAAGGGCAGTTATGTTTGCTCTAAATGTAAGATATGTAAACATATGAATAGCAAGACAGATTTTTGTTCTAAACAAACAGGTAAAAGATATCATATAAATTCATTTATTAATTGCGATACCACTTATGTAGTGTATTTGTTAAGCTGCGGGTGCGGCAAACAATATATAGGAAGGACTATAAGAAATCTCAAGGTTCGTATCCTTGAACACTTAAGGTTGATTATAAAAAAAGATATTAACCATCCTGTATCCCTACATTTTAGTAATTGTAGCATGGGCGATTCTAGCAACATGTCCTTCATGGGCATTGAGCATGTGCCGAACCCAATTAGAGGGGGCAACAGATTAAGTATTTTGAATAGAAGAGAGCTTTACTGGATATTTACCCTTCAAACCCGTATCCCGCATGGTCTAAATTCAGACTGGGATATAGGTTCTCTTCTATTCGATACTTAAGTTCTGTTTGCCCACTGGAGGAGTACCCCTCTTTCAAACATATTGTGTGTTTGAATATTTGTTAGCAGCACGTGCACAGATTATGTAGTTCAGCTAGTTGCAAACCATGGATATCGTAATTACATATACAATATAGAATATATAGCCGTAAAAGATTTCATCTCTATATGTGTATTTAAATAATCATTCGTTATGTAACTGGTTTGCAATCCTAAATTCAGTCTCATTCTCTTATAGGTTCAGAACTTACATTATGGTAATGTTAAGCTGTTTATGCCAAGACATACTATTATCCATAAAAGTTTCTGACACCTACACTACAAACATTACACAAATTCATTAAGATCGAATTGAAATTATTTTCTCCAAGGTTGTCACTCAGTCATGGATTAATCATATATTGATCAATTGCTTTCATGATATGTTTTTTTTTTTTTTAAATTATCATTATGTTTTAATCATTTTTTATTGTCTTTTCTTGTTTTTATTTTCACTGTAGATTGGAGAGTGTTACTGTCTATGTTAATAAAGTTGTTTCTATTGTATTGTGCCTCCCCAGAGCCGAATGGACCTTGTTGCCTAGCAATGGGATGCATTGTGACGTGCTTACGTCACGCGCGCGGCGTGGTGACGTCACACGCACTGTAACATCTAGGCGGAGGGAGGAGGAGCATTGGCAGTTCTTGTGGACAGTTACACAGACGCCATGCTCCCCCCACACGAGCCTATACGTAGTGACGTCGCGCGCCTGATGCGGCTATGCACCCCCACTGCAGCAACCGACGGGATGACGTCGCAGGTCGCGGGGCTAGCACCCGAGACACGTGACGCACCCGGAAGTCTTCGCGACTGGTCCGCGCGGCTTTGGGGTAAGTATAAATCACACTCTCTTTAGAAATTGTGTATTCACCTTGATAAAGGACCACTAAGGTCTGAAACGCGTTGGTGTGTTTTGTAACTGATTTTTGAGCCATTAAATAGCTTTATTTTGGGAACGCATACCCTGTGGTTTATTGGCTGTTTTTTACAGCATTGGAGATAGTGCTCCGTTTTTTCCCTCTCCTTGTCTGTGAAGATTTCTACAACGGAGGCACATTCAACCTGGAGGTGCTGGACATCTACAAGGACTTTCTTTTCATCGTGGAATCTGCTTCCTAAGTGAGTCCGTTCCAGCTTTGCCTCAATCAAATTTCCAGGGATCATCAACTGGTAACTATCCTTACCTCATTGCCTTGTGGGATAGCTGTTTACCTGATCCAATAGGACATATACATATCAACAGGTTGTCTTCCAATTCATTATAACAATTTTCAAACTACACAATTGTCTTGAGAGCATCACACATTTTTTTCTTCTATTGCACTGTATTTGTGAGATAGCTCAGACACACCGTAGTTTTATTTTACCACACCACTAAGGGTATGTTTGGTTTCCCATAAGCTTTTTGTAGATTTTGTTTTTCTAACAATTTTTGGATATCAACTACAAAATGGATCTCAATATCACGGAGAGCGAATATGAGACTGATACTGATAATCCTGTGCAATTTGCTTTCAATTGCTCTGATAATTCCCACAGAGCCAAAAAAGCTCAACAAGTGTTTGAAAACACACTTGAATTAGATTGTGAAGATGCGTCTGATTTGAAGATACATTTTGCAAGACTAGAAAAGATATTGTCAACAAAATCAGACTTTGGTGGGATATTATTTCACTGCAAAACTATATCACTACACAAAGAATCCCAAGGGGCTTACGTATAAAAAAAGTCACCTACATTTGGGTTTATAAATCAAGAGTTCGAGACCAAATGGAAGGAGGCACTAAACCTATGCTCCTTTACTCTAATTGATTTAATTGTCAAAGCCAAAACAAAAGAAAAATCTACCATAGATGAAGAAATTATATCCCTCCAAAAAAATCTGCGTCAATATAAAGACATGGAGGGGTTTGATGAGTTAGATCTTGTCCTATCAAATAATACAAAAGCTATGGAAAAAGAACTTATGGCCAAAAAACAATCAAAATTTGAAAGAGACAAGCAGGATTATGCCCGAAACCAGGTCTACGTGTGGCAAAGGGTTCCCAACTTTAAGAACTTTAACTCCTCTACTCCCCATAAAAGTAATAAACCTAAGGGCCAGCAAAAGAAATCAATATTAAAAAAGAATATTTCTTTCTCTCAGTCAGCAAGTGCAGAATCTGAGGGGTCAGAAACAGAATTATTCCCAAGATCAATTGCATCCAATAACAAAGAAAGCACTGGTTATTACAATGGGGCTGATAGACAAAGAGATAGAGGTGAAACATCCCAACAGACGAACCAAAGGGAGTCCGAATACGAATCTAGAACCTTTTTCGGGTCAAAAAACAGGGTCACTACAGACGAACAAGGAGGAGCCAAAAAAGGAATCATAAAAAACCCTCAGAAGAGGAAAAAGAACTTCTGATTGAAAACACAGGAATAATCAATCTTTCAGACTTTACCTTAACACAAGATGAGTTATCAGTTCTTGACAAAGGTCTGAAGTTTGCTCCCTGTAATGACTTTAAACTGTTTGATACTATTATCGACCTTCACAAGTACATCCGCAAATTAACATTGAAAAGATTTTACCATCACAAGGATTCTGCTGTTGTTATTGACAATATGGTTCCACCAATTATTGATGAATACATTGCTAAGAATAAGTCTTTAAGTTTCTATGAGAACTGTTGTGTACAGGATATGAAAGACCTAATTGTTGAAAATATGGATGACTCTGATGATCCATCCACCTTTTTAGGTAGACGGCCTTCAGGGTTAAGGAAAAAATCTGTGTTTTATCCTCTACATATGAAGGGCAATTGCCTAAATACATTTGAGCAACTCATTGAACGTGACTTAACTCTTTTAGCCAAGGGTTATTCTTTTTCAATCATGCCACTTTATCACCAGTTAGACAATCTCTCCCAGGGTGAAAGATTGGCTATTAAGGCACTGAGGGCCAACAACTCCTTGGTCATCAAGGGGGCAGATAAAGGAGGGGCAATTGTTGTGTTAAATAAGTCAGATTATAGGACAGAGGCACTTCGCCAATTAAATGATAATACCTCCTATATTCAGCTACGAGGAGATCCCACAACAATGTTCATTAAGGAACTTAGGAACCTCCTTGATGAAGGTTCCATTCTCGGCGCCCTCGATGCCAACGAGTTGGAATTCTTATTCCGTCCGTATCCTATCATCCCCATCTTTCACCATCTCCCAAAGATCCACAAGACATTGGTCTCCCCTCCTGGGAGGCCAATTGTCTCTAGTATTGGATCTTTGGGAGATGGTGTTTCTAAATATGTTGATCATTTTTTGCAGGTAATCGTGCAACAGTTACCGTCATACATTAAAGACAGTGGGGACCTCATGGTTCAACTCAACTCCATCAGATGGGAAACAAATTTCATCTGGGTAAGTTTGGACATTACGTCCCTTTACACAGTTATAGCACACGATCATGGGTTGGCAGCTGTCAGGTTTTATTTACAGCAATCAGATCTTTCACCAGCACAGAGCACATTTATTCTTAATGCTATTCAATTTTTACTCACTCATAATTATTTTATGTTTGATGGGGATTTCTATCTCCAAACACGTGGTACCGCTATGGGTACAAGTTTTGCCCCCTCCTACGCGAATCTATTTTTAGGTTGGTGGGAGGCGATCCATGTGTTTGGAGATAGAAATCCCTTTAGACACTTTATCACTTTTTACAGGCGTTATATTGACGACCTGATTTTCATTTGGAATGGGGATGAGCACTCTCTCACTTTATTCATTGATTATCTCAACAAAAATGAATTTAATTTAAATTTCACCTCCAATCACAATCTTTATCACATTCACTTTTTAGATTTATTACTTTCTGTTGATATGCACAAAAATATTATCACTACGGTTTATCGCAAATTAAATTCACGTAACACATTTCTGCGTGCTGACAGCTGCCACCCAAAATCGTTGATCAAAAGCATACCAAAAAGTCAACTCATTAGACTGAGAAGAATTTGTACCAATCACGATGATTTTATCAAACAATCCCAGGATCTGATGCAGAGGTTTGAAGCCAGGGGCTACCAATTAAAGGATTTAAACAAAGCCTTTATAGAGGTTGTTAACATGAAAAGGTCCAATCTATTGGACAGGGTCCACAAGAAATCAAAAATATATCCAAACTCCCCGTTTCTTGTACTACAACACAATAACCAAGCCAATAATATCAAAGCTATAGTTAAGAAACATTGGGGGGTCTTAGCAGCAGATCCGATGTTACAATCCATCTACGAGGAAGGACCACGAATAGTCTTCAGGAAGGCCCAAACTATTGCCAACCATGTCTCTAGAAGCCTATTTGAATCCACTAAGAATCCAACGGTTAAATTACCTAAGGGCAGTTATGTTTGCTCTAAATGTAAGATATGTAAACATATGAATAGCAAGACAGATTTTTGTTCTAAACAAACAGGTAAAAGATATCATATAAATTCATTTATTAATTGCGATACCACTTATGTAGTGTATTTGTTAAGCTGCGGGTGCGGCAAACAATATATAGGAAGGACTATAAGAAATCTCAAGGTTCGTATCCTTGAACACTTAAGGTTGATTATAAAAAAAGATATTAACCATCCTGTATCCCTACATTTTAGTAATTGTAGCATGGGCGATTCTAGCAACATGTCCTTCATGGGCATTGAGCATGTGCCGAACCCAATTAGAGGGGGCAACAGATTAAGTATTTTGAATAGAAGAGAGCTTTACTGGATATTTACCCTTCAAACCCGTATCCCGCATGGTCTAAATTCAGACTGGGATATAGGTTCTCTTCTATTCGATACTTAAGTTCTGTTTGCCCACTGGAGGAGTACCCCTCTTTCAAACATATTGTGTGTTTGAATATTTGTTAGCAGCACGTGCACAGATTATGTAGTTCAGCTAGTTGCAAACCATGGATATCGTAATTACATATACAATATAGAATATATAGCCGTAAAAGATTTCATCTCTATATGTGTATTTAAATAATCATTCGTTATGTAACTGGTTTGCAATCCTAAATTCAGTCTCATTCTCTTATAGGTTCAGAACTTACATTATGGTAATGTTAAGCTGTTTATGCCAAGACATACTATTATCCATAAAAGTTTCTGACACCTACACTACAAACATTACACAAATTCATTAAGATCGAATTGAAATTATTTTCTCCAAGGTTGTCACTCAGTCATGGATTAATCATATATTGATCAATTGCTTTCATGATATGTTTTTTTTTTTTTAAATTATCATTATGTTTTAATCATTTTTTATTGTCTTTTCTTGTTTTTATTTTCACTGTAGATTGGAGAGTGTTACTGTCTATGTTAATAAAGTTGTTTCTATTGTATTGTGCCTCCCCAGAGCCGAATGGACCTTGTTGCCTAGCAATGGGATGCATTGTGACGTGCTTACGTCACGCGCGCGGCGTGGTGACGTCACACGCACTGTAACATCTAGGCGGAGGGAGGAGGAGCATTGGCAGTTCTTGTGGACAGTTACACAGACGCCATGCTCCCCCCACACGAGCCTATACGTAGTGACGTCGCGCGCCTGATGCGGCTATGCACCCCCACTGCAGCAACCGACGGGATGACGTCGCAGGTCGCGGGGCTAGCACCCGAGACACGTGACGCACCCGGAAGTCTTCGCGACTGGTCCGCGCGGCTTTGGGGTAAGTATAAATCACACTCTCTTTAGAAATTGTGTATTCACCTTGATAAAGGACCACTAAGGTCTGAAACGCGTTGGTGTGTTTTGTAACTGATTTTTGAGCCATTAAATAGCTTTATTTTGGGAACGCATACCCTGTGGTTTATTGGCTGTTTTTTACAGCATTGGAGATAGTGCTCCGTTTTTTCCCTCTCCTTGTCTGTCAAGAACACATCAAACATGTTCAACAAGTACTGTTACGTCTTCGGGAGAACCATCTTTTTGCGAAGCTGGAGAAATGTCAGTTCCACCTCAAATCTGTTGCATTTTTGGGTTACGTCATCTCGGACTCTGGTTTTAACATGGATCCAGAGAAACTTAAGGCTATTCTGGACTGGCCTCGTCCGACTACTCTTAGAGCCGTGCAACGTTTTTTAGGTTTTGCAAACTATTATCGACGTTTCATCCGCAATTTTTCGTCCACCGTATCTCCCATAACTGCCCTCACCAAGAAGGGTGCTGATCCTTCATCTTGGTCGGAGTCCGCCATAAGGGCGTTTGATCTGCTTAAGAGGGCTTTTGTGTCTGCTCCCATCCTCACCCACCCAGATCCTAAACTCCCATTTACCTTGGAGGTGGATGCTTCGGACATTGGGGCTGGGGCTGTTCTGTCCCAGAGAACTTCTCCCTTAGCCAGACTGCATCCATGTGCGTTTTTCTCGAAGAAATTTTCGTCCGCTGAACGGAATTATGATGTCGGGAATAGGGAGCTTTTAGCGATCAAGTTGGCTTTAGAGGAGTGGAGACATTTCTTAGAGGGGACTGAGACACCCATTACCATTCTGACGGATCATAAGAATCTCCTCTACCTAGAAGGGGCACGGCGTTTGAACGCTCGACCAAGCCCGCTGGGCTTTGTTTTTTTCACGATTTAACTTTCTCATTTCCTTCATTCCTGGCTCCAAGAATCTAAAAGCGGACGCCCTATCACGACAGTTCCTGGCGGAGGACAGGTCTGAGGAGCAGCTGGAGTCTATTATTCCTTCTAGTTGTATCCTCTCCGCTAATTCGTTTGATATCATGGGCAAAATTCAATCCGAACAGTCACGGATTCCTGAGGGACTCAAGGTTCCGGAGGGAAGACTCTACACGGCACCTCAACACCGCAAGAAGGTTCTCGAGTGGTGTCATTCCTCTAAATCAGCAGGACACCCAGGGATACGGAAGACCAACGATCTGGTTCAACGTACCTTCTGGTGGCCTGAGAGGGCTAAAGATGTGGAGGAGTTTGTCAAGGCGTGTAATATTTGCGCTCGCAACAAGGTGCCTCGGGTCAGACCTGCTGGGCTTCTACTTCCGTTACCCATTCCAGACCGTCCCTGGAGCCATATTTCTATGGACTTTATTGTAGAGCTTCCAGAGTCCAAAGGAAAGAATACCATTCTGGTGGTCATCGATCGTTTTTCCAAACAGTCGCACCTTGTTCCTTTGAGGGGTCTACCAAATTCCCCCAGGCTGGCAGATGTCTTCATTCAGGAGATTTTTCGTCTTCACGGAGTACCTTCTACCATTGTCTCGGATCGTGGGTCTCAATTCGTGTCGAGGTTTTGGCGTGCCTTTTCCCAGAAGTTGGGGATTTCGCTTCAGTTCTCTTCTGGGTACCATCCATAGACCAATGGACAGACGGAGAGGGCCAACCAAAACCTAGAACAATACCTTCGATGTTTTATAACTGATACACAGGAGGACTGGGTGGATCTTTTTCCATGGGCCGAGTTTGCTCTGAACTCTCTTCGCAATGATTCTACCCAAGAATCTCCATTTTTTATAAACTTTGGATTTCATCCGTCTCGGTCACCTTTCTCTTCTCTCTCCTCAGGGGTGCCAGCAGTGGACAAGCACGTCTCTCGCCTGAGGGTCTTATGGTCTAAGATTCAGGAGAATTTGAAGCTCGCTACAGGGAGACAGAAACTCCAGGCTGATCGACTTCGACGTCAAGTACCGGAGTTCGCCCCAGGAGACAGGGTATGGCTCTCGTCCAGGAATATCCGTTTGAAGGTTCCTACCATGAAGCTCGCTCCCAAGTTCCTCGGTCCCTTTACCATACTTAGGAGGATTAATCCTGTGGCTTACAAGCTATGTCTTCCACCTTCTATGAAGATACCTTCGGTCTTCCATGTGTCCTTACTGAAACCAGTGTTTCAGAGTCCTCGCTTTTCCAGAAAAACTTCTCCTCCACGTCCGATTATGATTCAAGGTCAACAGGAATACGAGGTGCAGTTTGTCCTGGATTCTAGAATTTCCAGAGGAGGAGTACAATACTTGGTTCACTGGAAGGGGTACGGACCAGAGGAGCGTTCATGGATTCCTCACCGGGATCTTCACGCACCTCGTCTTCTACAGGCTTTTCATCGCAAGAATCCTTCCAAGCCTTATCATGGTCGCCCGGAGGTCGCCCCTGAAGGGGGGGGTACTGTGAGGATTCTGGAGCCACGCCGCTCTCGGCGTGCTCCTCACTTACCTGCAGCTCCATTTGGGTCTCCCGCGGCACACGTGGACTCCGGAGGCAAGCCGCCGTCAGCTTTTCCCTCTATGCGCGCGCGCGCACATCTTCCTTCCTCTTCTGCTCTCAGAGCAGGGCGTGGGTCCGCGCACGCAGCCGATGGTACTGCCTCACGGAGGCGCGGCCACACGGAGGCGCTCCCGCCTCTTAAAGGCACAGCTCCTCTTTTGATGGCTACCACCAAACTCAGCCAGGCTGCTGGGCTTTATGGCTCCTCCCCTGGGACTCCTTCTGGACCTATACCTGCTGTAACCTGGCCTTTCCACACACCCCTACCTTGCTGCGCTGCTATTGGTTCCTCTCTCCTATATACACTGGCGACACACTTTATTCGAGCTCGGCTAGTCCCACGAATTCGGGTATACCCGGGTGTATTGAGGTTTGTGACTGTTTCCTGCCCGAGTGCATTGAGTTATTTTCCGGCAGGGATTGAAGCATTTTATTCCCGCTGGCTGCAATACTGCACAGTACATATATATATACTGCATTACAATTCATGAATTTATGCCATCTGGTAGACACGCGAAGCATTGCAGCCTATTAAATCCCAATCATTATAAATTAACAGATCAGCCGCCCATCAGCCAGGCATGAACCCAGGCTGGGAAGGCAAATGCAACGGGGCTTGTCAGAGGTGAGGAGCGGCGCATTCCAGGTATCTGCCAGGTACATACCGGGTATTTGCTCGAATAAAGTGTGTCGGTGCAGTATACCCTGCAGAGTCACTGACTCGTTGGCTGAGCATAGAACCAGTTGTTCTCACCATTCTCTGCCTCCTTAGTCTATTCCGCAGACTTCCTCGTGAACTGAACCGGCTTCCGCTACGTCTACCTGTACCTCTGGCATCCCGAACTCGGCTTACAGCTACACGACTCTCCGCACCTCTGGCATCCCGATCCTGGCTTACGGTAAACTACAACGTCCCTCTCTCTTACCCCGGACTTGGCTAACGGCCCCTCTACCTACCGTACCTCTCCTACCCCGATGCGGAATCCCAGACCACTCTTCAATCAAGACGTGCCCTCGTGGCTGTGGGTGGCGTTATTTCCGATCCCACCTCAGCACCGCGGTCCCGTCTCGTTTGTGGTGAGCACATCCTAACATCTAGGTGTTTGATTTTATCTGTTAGTTCAGTTTGGAGTTTAGCTTTTTGTTTTTTCTTATAGGCCGATATCGAGATTAATTCTCCTCTAATTGAGGCCTTGTGTGCCTCTCAAAGCATAGCCGGGGCCGAGACCGTACCTGCGTTTATCTGGAAAAAGGAGGAGAGTTTGCGTCTTATATTTGTCTCTGTCTCTGGGCAGTTGAGTAGGGAATCATTCAACTTCCATTTGTAGGGATTTATTTTTGACAAAGGGTAGGGTGAGGGTGAGTTCCACTGGTGCGTGGTCAGACCAGGTAATTGGGCCGATATTGGAGTGGGAGGAAGCCTGGAGTATGTTGTTGGTACCCAGAAAATAGTCTAACCTCGAGTAGGACTGATGAGGGGCGGAGAAGAAGGTGTAATCCCTTTGACCCTGGTGCTGAGCTCTCCACACATCGACCAGGGAGAATTCTTCTATTATTTCCCTGAATTTTATTGCTTTTTTTTGTGATTGGATCATGTAAGATGTGCCTTGAGTTGCATTGGGTAGGTCTTTTGGAGTTTTCGTTTTATCTTGTGTGTGTGAGGCGACCATGTTAAAGTCTCCTCCTATAATTAAGGAAGAGAGTGCCTGCTGTTCCAGGGAGTGCAGTACTTTTTTGAGGAACTGGGTTTGATTTTCATTGAGGGCGTATATGTTCACCAATGTTATGGGAGAACCTGCTAGAGTACCCCGGAGCACCAGGAATCTTCCCTCTGGGTCTGATTGAGTGTGAGTTAGGCGAAGGGGACATTGTTCCTTATTAGGATAACTACTCCTTTCTTTTTACTCGGGGAGGATGCGTAGAAATCCTGTGGGAACAGGCTCTTGAATGTACTTGGGGGAACTGGTGAGTTAAAGTGTGTTTCTTGCAGGAAGACGATGTCCCCTTTTGTTTTTTTGAGTTCCTGGAGCGCTAGTTTTCTTTTTTTATTTGAGTTTAGTCCCTTTACGTTAAGCGTGATTAATTTTATGTCTGTCATTTTGTGTCGTGCTTGTTTTTCGGAGCTCTGAGCTCCAAGGCCCTCTGTATTCCCACGGTGAGGGCTACTAGTCCTGTGAGCCTTAGGTGAGTTTGTGTAGGCGAGTGGGGGGGGGGTGGGGGAGGGGGAGGGTGGGGGGGAGGGGGGGGGGAGGAGAAGGGAGACACAATTGGAAGGGTGGGGGTCATTGGGCCTTCAGATGGCCCTACAAAATAGGCCTCTCCCCTGTGGGTGAGAGAGGTACGGGGGTTTATTACCCCTAGAGATCCTTCCAGAACTCAGAAAACGGTCGGAGACCGGAAAGAGGGTCCCACACCCTCTGTGTGAAAACTTACTTAAAACCACTTCTATGGAGACCACTTAGTGTGGTGTCCTATAAACATTTCTAAACATCATCACATAAACCTTTGGAAGAAACAAAACCTTTTTTTAAGACCTCTATTTTGTCGGTCAACATTTATATAGTCTATATTGTTATGTTGTGGGCGTTCAATATTTATCAACCCGCTTTTTGGATACTCTGGGTCCGGAGTTAGCCCCGTCTCCTCTAGATGCTATTTTTCACTTCTCCGCTATAAGGTGCGTCGTTCCTCTTCAAGACGGAGGGATAGGATGGGGGGGGGGGTTGGGGGGGAAGAAGGGGGGGGCTGGGAGGGGATGGGGGGGCTTGGAGGGGATGGGGGGCTGGGAGGGGATGGTGGGGCTGGGAGGGGATGGGGGGGAGGGGGGAGGAGGGGGGAGGGGAGATGGGGGGAGGGGGGAAGGGGGGAAGGGGGAGAGGAGAGGTGGGGGGAGGGTGGGATGGGGGGGAGGGGAGGTGGGGGAAGTCTCTGGACAGGATAAGGATGTCTGTCTGGTTTGTCTTAGCTCGGGATCGTGTTGTCCCCTTTCTGTCTTTGCCATTTGGGGGGGGGGGGGAGGGAGAGCGGGGGTAGGAGGGGGGGAAGGGATGGTGGGGGGGAGGAGGGGGGGCATGGAGGGTGGGGGGGAGGGGAGGGGAGGGGGGAGAGAGGGGGGTGGGCAAGGGTGGAGGGGAGGGGGAAGGAACCACTTGTCAAGGGGTGGATGCCTATCTGGTTTGTCTTATTTAGGAGCCCATGTGGGCTGGGTAGACATTTTTTTGTATTAACCCTTTGTCTCTTCTCTTTTTGACAACTTGTACGGAAAAACACAACATTTGGCATTTATCATATGTCATTTGCATTTTCTTATCATCCGATACATATATGCTAGGGGGTACATTTGCTTTTATCTGCTTATCAACTCTATTTCCTAAATGAGCAATTGGCATCTTACATATATCATTTGCATTTACTAATTGTCTTCTGCTTATATCTTATTTCTGGATTATTATTATTATTATTTTCCATTTGCTAGTATCTGCATTACCACATTGTTCTTTGTTATGATCATTCGGTTTCTACCTTACCACATTTGCATTTTGCTTTTGATTGTTGCTTAAGGCTAGACAATAAAAAATGGGGGGATCGGGAGTGAGGATGGGCAGGTAGTGGGGGGGTGGGAGAGAGGGGAGCGGGGGAAGGGGAGCGGGGGAGGGGGAATGGGGGGGAAGGGGAGCACAGGGGGGAAGGGGAGAGGGGGGGGGGTATGTAAGGGAGTGGTATAGGGGTTGCAGGTACATTATACAGTATATTCATTGCTCTTTCTAAATTGGCTAACTTTCACCTGCTAGGCTGCTTTAAAGAGCATATTGACAAAAGTCCGGGGGGGACTGGGAAAAGAAGGGTTCATACGACCCTGGCTCCTCGGGCCGTGAAGTGGCAGGCCTGTCACTACGTCCCATAGTCCTGTGAGAGGGGGGATTATGAAGGGGGACAGGGAGTCTACCCCTTCTGTTCATACAGGGGGCTGCGTCCTCTGTTCGTGCAGGCGTGTTGCAGGTGCGTCGGTTGGCTTCGCTTACTGCGCCCGTGGAGGGTGTCAACAGGACCTCAGTTCACTCCGTAGGTCAAGGTGGTGCTTGTCCTCCTCGGGGGGGCCAGCCGGGTCAATCAGCCTGCCACCCCGGGCAGGACTTCGATCGAACACTGACCGGCCTGGACGCGGTCGACCAGGATACCTTCTGGTGCTCCGATGAGATGAGTAGTGAGAGCTTTTCCTCCTCGATGGGGTGGGGGGGATATTAGTTCGCTGGTGGGGTTTGTTGTGGGATCGCGGGGCAGGATGTGTGGGTGGGGGGGGGGAAGCGAGTGGGTCGTGGGGATAGAGGGGGGAGGGGGGTATCAAGGGGGGGGGATGAGGGGGGGTGGGAGAAGGGAAGAAAAAAAAAGAGGGGGGGGGTGGGGAGAAGGGGGGTGAGTCAGGGAGTGAGGGGGGGAGAGGGGTCTGACCTGCATTGGTTAATTGCTGGGTAGTGGGATTGGAGGTGCGGGCGAAGCTTCAGTGAGGAAGGGGGGGGCAAGTTTGTAGGATAGGTTCCATAGGCGGATCGGTGGTTGATGGGGTTTACTTGCTTCGGGGCTACTTTCATAGTTCGTTGTTCCCTTTTGGGGGACCGCCATCGTGCTTTAGGTGGTATGTCCGTTACTTAGGGCTCTGTGTTCTTCTGATTGGCCAGCCTTTCAGAGGACCGGGGAACCTCCATCTCATCATTGTTTGTTGGGGACTTGGCTGGTGGTCTGTTGTCCTGTTGCTGACTCAGCCCCAATGCTTTTAGGAACGCCGGCGGATCCTGTGGTCTGGAAATTGTGTGGTGACGTCCATTCTTCAGGACGATCAGCTTAAAGGGGAAACCCCAATGGTAGGAGATTCCCCTTTCTTGTAGTATGTTCCTGAGGGGCTTCATTTCTTTCCTTTTTTCTAGCGTAGATCTGGATAGGTCGCTGAAGATCTGTAGAGGTATGTTCTCCACTTGGATATCTCTTGCTCTCCTGCTTGCAGCCATGATCTTCTCCTTGGCTGAGTATGCGTGGAGCTTTATGATTACATCCCTGCGTTGTTCAGGGTCCGCAGGTTTGGGGCCCAGCTCTCTGTGCGCCCTGTCCATCTGGAGATCATGCTCCGACAGGTCTGGGGCTAGTTGTAGGAATAGTTTGCGAAGGTAGGCATGAAGCCCCTCGGCGGTGATCGTCTCTGGTATATTCCTGATTCTCAGGTTTTGCCTTCGGTCCCTGTCTTCTTGTTCTTCCAGGGCGTCTCGCAGGTCTGCGACTTCTTGGCCGAGTCTTATGACTTCTTCCTCTGTTGCATGTTGTGTGCCAACTACGTCTGTGACTTTGCGTTCCAGCACCTCAGTGCGCTTGGATAGCCCATGTATTTCCGTTCTCAGGTCTTCCAGTGCCATGTTCATGTCCGTTTGGATTTCTTTGCGTAGCTCCTTATGCATTCTTTGGAAGAGGGCTTCGAAATAGTGTTTGTTCAGCCCCGGTTCTTGTAAGTCTGCTGCACCTGAGTCGGGGGCTAAGTCTGTTAGGGCCGCATGGGCTGCTTCTTTGGCGCCATCTTGGGAGTCCCCACTCTGTTCAATGGGGCGGTGCGCGGGGGTAAAGTATTTTGTGACTCCTGGGCCTTGGGTCCCTTTTGGGCGGACCGGCATCTTCCCTAACGTCTGCTAAGTTGTTTGTGCGTTTTTTATGCTTTTTTGTGTGGTTTGGGTCGCTTGATCATGCAATTTGCTTGTGAGGGTGGCGGGAGCTCCTCGACTATCCGACCATGTTCCCTGACGTCGGCGGAAGCTCTCGGAACATCTTTGTTTTAATTACTTCTGTTTCGGTAGTTCCCAAGTGGTGCGAGCCAGGGACCCCTCCAGCTATATCCCTGCAGGTGGGTACTGTTTATTGACCGTAGTTTATTTATCATTCAGGGTCTGTGGTATTAGGTATCCTATAAAATGCGTGTATAGGCTCTGGATATGGTTAATCTTTAACCCTGAGTCTTTGAAGCCCAGATTATGAGGGATATATGGGGTCTTTGCACCGTGGCAGTATGATTCCTTCAGCAGCTCAATGTGAGATGGTCACCCCTCCTCCCACTTGCAGCTGTGGTGATGTGCCCCTCTGGTCTGTCTCCCTAGTTGTGGGGACCACCCCCCCTGCTCTGGCCTCTGGGTTTAGGGTTTGGTGCTATTGTCAATTGACCTGGGGAGAGCAGTGTCCGGTGGCGTCCTGGTGGGTCTCTGAATAGAAAATGGCCCCCTGCCTTCTTAGTCTGCCTTTATGTATGTGCTTCACTTTTCTTTATTTGTCTTTATTTGGGGGGGTGAAGGGGGGGTTGTTGCATCTTTATTTGAGGGATGGGGGGAGAGGGGGGTTTATGCGACCCCACCCGACGGCTCTTGGTAAGCTGTAGCTGCTCAGTAGTCTCCCCCGTGCTGACAGGTGACACTCTTAGGCTGTCTCGCGGGCCCCACGGCCATTTTAGGGGGGTTGGCAGTCTGTCTCTGCAGGGTCAAATTCTTTATTCCCCCGTTCAGATCTGGTTGGGGGGGTTGAGGGGGGAGAGCATGTGAATCCCCCAAGGCCCCCGCGGGGAGGGGCTCTCCCGGGTGTCAGCCCCAGTCGCTACCCTGACCCGCCGAACCGCCGATCCTCAGGAGTCCCACGCGGCTCCGGCGGCCATATTGGAATCGGGGGCAGAGGGAGACGAGCCTCCGGCAGCCGAGGATCCCCAGACGCTCCCCGGTGCACAGCCGTCAGGTTTTATTTATTTATTTATTGGTTTGCCGATGAGTTGCGCTAGGTCGGGCGGCTATGCGGCTTGCATGCAGTGTGTGTGGGAAGGAAGGGGGGGGCAGGATTCACTCACCCTCTCTCTCCTCCTCGTGTCCGCGAGGGTCCGACTAGTGTCCCGAGCCCCTGACTATCCGGGCTGCAGCTTTTGATCACCGGGAGGCTGTGTGGTGGAATTTGGCGCCCGGTCTAGGAAGCTCAGGTCTGCTTAGCCACCATCTTAGACCCTCGGCAATGGGGGAGAGGGGGCCCAGGGGTCCCGGCTTTTGTCCGTGGGCTTTTGGACTGCGTAGAATTCCCTTGCCAGGGCAGTCAACACGTGGATGGTATCTTACCCCAGCTTTTTGGGTACTTTTTGGGGTTTTTTGGTCCCTGTGATCTTTATTTTAATCCCTCTTGGGACGTAGCTGAGCTTGCGCACGTCCTGCCTGCTCTGTGTCTTGGCCACGCCCCCACTAGACTGGTTTATTAAAGATAACAAGCAGAGTTATATAGACAAAAAGAGTTCTAGAGGTATTTTGCTGAAGCGTCTTAGAGGTATTTGCTGATGTTCTCTACCTAATTTGTTGCTACATAGATTAAATATTGCTTACATTTGTGTCTTTCACTTATTTCTAGGTAGTGAGGGGAGGAAGAAAAAGGGAGTTGTCTGAGTGTGAGGGAGAAAGGCTTTGTTTATAAAAAGCTAACAAGCTAACATTATTCTCTTATCTTCAAGGCTTAAAGTCCTAGGAGACTTGCCAGAGCACCTGATCACATTTTAAAGCAGTACACATTTTAAAAGTAAAACTGGGGCAAGGGGAGACAAAATGGTTACTAAAATATATATATTGGAACAAAGGGAACAAAATGGTTACTGAAATATATATTAACAGGAGTGTTTCAATGATTCTCGTGAATTTAAACAAGATTTTTTTTTATTTTATCTGGATAATCATGGAAGAATGAAAAATACAAATAATCATGAATAATACAAATTTATAATCTTTATCTTCTTCGTAATGGCTGCATTGCTTTCTCTAGTTCTTAGTTCTTCTGTCATTTTTAATTTAAGGGCCGGTGGTTTGTAACTGTAGCAGCTTCCCGCTCCCCACCTCACACACAAAACCTTACAAACAAACCAACGTGAATAGAAATGCTTATTCGCACCTTCCCCAAAGCAATTCATCTGTGATACGCCCTTCTTGGAGAATACCCCACACATTCAAAGTTAATTTCAAGTTAAAAAAAAAAAAAAGAAATCCCTTTTTGAAGGACTGATTTAAATAAACCATAATCTGAATCAAGTTTTTGATAAGTTAACCATTTTTGGCATTCTTTCTTTTTCTTTGGGGGTGGGGGAGTTTCAATGATTCTCGTGACTTTAAAGAATAATTTTTTTTATTGTATCTGTATAATCATGGAAGAATAAAAAATACAAATAATCATGAATAATACAAATTTACAATTTTTATCTTCGTCGTAATGGCTGCATTGCATTCTGTAGTTCTTAGTTCTTTTGTCATTGAGTGAGGGGGGGTTTGTGTAAATTAAAGACTGATACAATATTCACACAGTACAAGACTTATACTCATGCCCCCAACCCCTTCCTTTTTTAGTGCAGCAGCCAGTTCTGAAAAGAAAAAATAAGTAAGGCATTGCGTACAGTATACTGTATAACTATATTGGACTACAGTATACAGGAGCACAGTGTCTTACCTGCCAGTATTGGGGGTGGGGGGGATTTCCTGCACTTTATCTTCTCCCAGCTCCAGACATGCACATGCAAAACAGAAATAGAAAAAAATGATTATACAGGCATACCAAGCATTAAAAACAAGAAACAATGAAACAATTTAAAACAATCAACTTTTTTTTTTGAGTAAAAACATTTTTCTATAACTTTTGAACTACAGCACAGTACAATCAAACAGCAAAGTCGTTCCCAAATGGTCTGGCCTTCCAGGGATGAGCCCTTTAATGCCTCAAAAAGGCCATTGATGGTGTCTCTCACGGTTCTCATAACATGATTGTTAACAAAAAAATAACACTGCACTTCCTCCAAAATTGTTTTTCTTAAATTTTCCGGCAGAGCCTTCTTGATTATATTCCCTTCATAATTTATGTTGCGGGTCCATCCGCTCTACATCTCAAAACTGACGTTTTGTTTAAAGATGGACAGGGCATATATCTGGGCTACACCACCACTTTCGATCTTGTATTTCTCCCGGACTTGCAGGGGCAGGTCACTCAAGATGATGTCTGGCAGCGTTACAATGGGAGCGGGTGAGCTTCTGGCAGTGAGCGAGGGTAGGTGGTCTGGGAGGATGCTTTCCTCCTGTCGTGGCCTTATCGGGTTTGGCATCTCTTGTCATGGCCTTATCGGGTTGTCATCTCTTGTTGTGGCCTTATCGGGGTTGTCATTTCTTGTTGTGGCCTTATTGGGGTTAACATCTCTTGTCGTGGCTTTATCAGGGTTATCATCTCTTGTCGTGGCCTTACCAGGGTTGTCATCTCATCCTCTTCAAGGGCACACAGGTATACGTATTCTGCAGACTGAGAGGTTGAGCATGGGGGGGGCCAAATCCTAATCGTGTGTCAGACATACAGGTGCAGGGGCAGGGACTCCAAGCAAAGAATAGATCCCTGCAATGTTCCTCTCCATCTTCTCCAAATGCCTATCCATATTCAGCATGGTCTCCAAAAGAAAATCAATCTTTTGCACCGTAGAGTTGTCAGGTATATCGACACAACTTAAACCATTCAGCATGCGGGCAAACGAGCTGTATCTGGTGCGAGGAGTGCTGTTGACATCTGTGTGGATGGGTGCAGGAGCAAGTGAGCTGGGGGTTCCCAAGAGATCAGTGTCGTGGATGGGTGCTGGAACAGGTGAGCTGGGGGTTCCCGGCAGAGCAGCGTTGTGGATGGGTGCTAGAACAGGTGAGCTGGGAGTTCCCAGGAGAGCAGCGTCGTGGATAGGTGCTGGAACAGGTGAGCTGGGGGTTCCCAGGAGAGCAGCATGATGGATGGGTGGCTGCCAAATGTTTTGCTTTGTGTGCATGCCAGCGAATTTCTTCTTGACATAATAAGAGTTCTCAGCCTTTGGAGTCTTCGGAACATTTTCTTTATTCTCCTTTGCCTTTCGCTTTGGCTTTGTCTTAGAAACAGGTAACAAACAATCGAAATAGACAGCACACTAAGACAGCATGAGTGGAAATAAATGGATGTGGTGCAACGTGGAACTGAGAGGACCATATTTCCTCTCGAATTGGAAACCAAAAATAATCCAATGTTCCCAGCACACAGAAGAATCAAAAATTTTTTTGATTCTTCTGTGTGCTGGGAACATTGTATTCATTTTGGCTTAGAAACTTCTGCCTTGCGCTTTGTTGTGGCCGGCACAGCAGAAGCAAGCAGGTTCCTGCGTCCGTAGAATCGGGGATGATCCATAGAAGCAGATGGAACAATGCACAATGCAGTATCTGGACAAGGGCAAGTTCAGATAGAGATCAGCGTGTGGAAGGCTATGCAATTTGGGTCACCTTTTATGCACTGTGTCCCTACAGTAATTTAAAAAAAAAATTGCGGGCATGGACATGAGCTGCAGGTGTTAAAAGAGGGCGTACTGTGTACTAAACCTGTAAAGTGAGGTTGAGACCCATTAAATATAAATACACCATCCATTTTGTTGATTCAATGCACATTGAACACACATTGACTATACATCGAATATACATTCTTGTGCTTGTATATTTTTCTAAACGCAGAGATGCAGACGAAAACGATTTCAAAGGATCTCAGCATGTGAATACAGGATATGTGCAAGAGAGGACACCGAATTTCACAGATACAATGCTGGTTAAAAACTTCAGGCCTCTTTTTAGCAGCAAGCACTATCAGCTATCATGCCCATGGTAAGGCCAGAAGTGTCAAGCGGACCCCCACAGCCACTACCGAGTAAGTATTTTTTTTTTCATTACTGTACAGTATGTACTGTAATTACACTTTTACTGATGAAATGCATTAGTGCAGGACTGCACAACTCCAGTCCTCGAGGGCAGCAAACAGGCCAGGTTTTCAGGATATCCCTAAATTAGCACAGCTGGCTCAATCAGCTGTGCTGAAGTAGGGATATCCTAAAAACCTGGCCAGTTTGCAGCCCTCAAGGACTGGAGTTGTGCAGGCCCACATTAGTGTTTTTAACAGAACCTTTTTCCTAGCAATTATGGTCCTCTACCGTATGACTAAAAACATCTTGTATGCATGTTTTTAATATTTGATCAAAATTTACATTCTTAAAATCAATACATTTTAATGTCTACTGTGTACAGTAAATATCTCAAACACACACCCATGACACCCATTGTATTTCAGTGAGTTGCACCTTCCCCCTTAATTATGACTCACTTTATTATTACACACTCACCCCCTCTTTCCTCTCCCTCCATCAAGTCAATTACCCCACGCAATGTTATATTTATAGAATATAGCGCCATATATCCCCCATACACCACAGTATACAGTATATACAGTGTGTGTGTGTGTATATATAAATTTGTATCTCGTTAACTAATTATCCTTTTTTTTCCCCTCCAATGACAGATCGCCAGACTTCAATCCTATCGAAATGGTCTGGCATCAGCTGAAGGACCATATCCGAAAAGTCATGAAACCCTCCAAAAAGGATGAGTTGGCGCAAGGCATAATGAGTTTTTGGAACGATGTGCTCACCGTGGAACGATGCAATAAATATATTGACCATATTGCGACTGTGTTGCCCATTGTGATCGCGCGTAATGGGCAAGCATCAGGAAGGTAGTATGGTATAGTACTGTACTGTAGTATGGTAAGTACAGGCACACCAAGTATAGTACTGTATGATACAGGTAAGTATGGCACAGATTTTTTCTTTCCTGAAAGAGCAGCACTAGCCATCTGGTTACAAAGTATTTAACAGTAGTCACAGTATATAGTAGTTCCAGTATAGACTAGTTTGACAGTACTAACTGCATAGTGTAGTCATATATGGAGTAGCTATACAGTACACAATGCCATAATATGCACCTAAGTGCACAATTGTTTTCTTTCCTGAGAGAGCAGCACTAGCCATCTGGTTACAAAGTATTTAACAGTAGTCACAGTATACAGTAGTTCCAGTATAGACTAGTTTGACAGTACTAACTGCATACTGTAGTCCAATATGGAGTAGCGTACACAATGCCATAATACAGTATGCATATAACTGCACTAATTTTTTCTTTTCTTGTCTTTTCAGAAAAAAAGGATGGACTGGGGGAGAGGGGGGGGTATCGTGTTAAAGTTTGTGAACTGTTTGTACAGTTAAGTGTATCTAACCTGCAGTCATGATGTACACAAAACCTCCCCTCTCTCAAAGAACTACTGTACTATACACAGAATGAGGAAGAAGATAAAGACGGAAACATTTATATTATTATATATATTATTATATATTGTATATTATTAATTAATATTATTATCAATGTGCATTATTCATGATTATCCACCGGCCCTCAATTTTCAACTGACAGAAGAACTGAATAAAGACTGCATATTGTATTATTCATGATTATTTGTATATTTGTATTTTTTGTTCCTGATAAAATAAATATTTCTTTACATTCACGATAATCATAATCATTGATACCCCCCCTACACCAAAGAAAAAGAAAGAATGACAAAAAGTGGTAATTTACTGCATCAAAAACATGAATCAGATTATGTTTTTTTTAACTCTCAATTTCACAGTGCTGTGCAAATCAGATTTACAAATCAAGGAATGGGGAAGAAGGGAAGGGGAAAGGGGAAAGGGAGGCTCCCGCATCAGCAAATGTATGAATAATATGTAGATGAAGTAAAACCAAAATCTGGTGCAATAGAGGATAGATACTACACTACCGACACACTTTATTGAAGTGTGGTCGGTACCGCAAGCCGGGAAATCTCCCGGCTTGCTAGTGGCCGCCCCTCGGCGTGCCGCGCGTCATAGACGCGCGGTCACGCGTCATCGGGAGCGTGCGCCCCCTGCACGAGTGTCCAGGGGCTCCCCGAGGGAGCCCTGGTGTCCCGCGATCGCGGGACAGCGGCAGGGGGTTCCGGGGGACCCGGCGGAACCGGCAGCGGTAGGGAGAGCGCCCCGATCGGAGGGCGCTCTTCCGCTGCTTCGGCTCGCGCCCGTCACACTCGGGCGCGCGCCAGGCTACTGCTGCGGCACAGAACGGGCAAATGCTCGAATAAACTGTGCCGCAGCAGTATAGTGACAACATAAACAGACAAAAAAGTTCCTCCTTGAATGCACTCAGAAAGGTGAATCAGAGTGATATGGTTAGTACAATTAAAAACCATTTAATCACTAGTATAAAGTAAAACCATGTTTGTATAGAGGGGGATGGTAAAAGTAGTCCAAGACCAATCCCTACTGACAGACCAAATAGATCTTCCAAAATAAATATACGGAAGATAGTAAAATTAACAATACACCACCTAAATGTGGGCTCGTGTACTGCAAGAATCACCAATAAATAACTTCAGACTTGGAAACCTGTCCTGTCTACCGAATTCCTATTATCAAAAAATCAACAGACCTGAATATATATAGGCTGTTGATACTAGATCTGAAGGGGTGGTAGATGGACAGTCAAATAGGTCAAATGATGTAGACCTAAAAGGTATCGATAGACCACATTAAGTATAGATGTATGTCAGCTCCAGAACAGGGTGAAGTCAACAAAAATGTGAGGAAAATACAACATAAGGTGAATACAAAACCACATACAAAACCAGTAGCTACGTGGCTTGATAATATTGAGCTCTGCGGAGGGCAAGAACAAAGTGTGCTCTGCTATTGCCCTGAGGCACGGTTCTGTGACCGTATCCAGTTATAGCCTCAGAAATGTATAAGACAGTAAACGCAGAGATCACTGAATGGAGTCTCCCAGATTAGGAACCACTGACTCTAATTGTAATCAACACACTAGTCATAGTTGAAAATCAGTGCATGGGGTGTTGGCCACACTAAATATTTCACAGTGTAATGTCGCCATAAGTATATGTATTACCCCTAATTGGGCTTGCGGCATGGGCCCCTACTAAGTGGTGGCTATATCAGTAGTGTCCTATAGTCCCACATAGATAGTACAGTACTTTGGTAATCGCCAGTCAGGAAAGGGTGCTATAATATGTACAGCAACGAGGTGCAGTTACCTTGAACAATTGCATCTGACTAGCTAATTAAATATTGTACTTAGCTTAGGGCGCACAGTGAGTGTCCATTTCTGCATCTCTCGGTCCCAAAGTTAATCGATCATGCGTGAAACATGCGTCAGGTGACCGGAACGTAGTGACGTCATCCCACTGAATGGACGCCTCCTAGAAGCGGGATGGTATCTCTGCGGCTACAGCTGCTGACTCTGTACCCTGACATCCCCCATCTCGGCACCCTGCCTCCTCCCCTTAACTTTGGGACCGAGAGATGCAGAAATGGACACTCACTGTGCGCCCCAAGTTAAGTATAATATTTAATTAGCTAGTCAGATGCAATTGTTCAAGGTAACTGCACCTCGTTGCTGTACATATTATAGCACCCTTTCCTGACTGGCGATTACCAAAGTACTGTACTATCTATGTGGGACTATAGGACACTACTGATATAGCCACCACTAAGTAGGGGCCCATGCCGCAAGCCCAATTAGGGGTAATACATATACTTATGGCGACATTACACTGTGAAATATTTAGTGTGGACAACACCCCATGCACTGATTTTCAACTATGATTAGTGTGTTGATTACAATTAGAGTCAGTGGTTCCTAATCTGGGAGACTCCATTCAGTGATCTCTGCGTTTACTGTCTTATACATTTCTGAGGCTATAACTGGATACGGTCACAGAACCGTGCCTCAGGGCAATAGCAGAGCACACTTTGTTCTTGCCCTCCGCAGAGCTCAATATTATCAAGCCACGTAGCTACTGGTTTTGTATGTGGTTTTGTATTCACCTTATGTTGTATTTTCCTCACATTTTTGTTGACTTCACCCTGTTCTGGAGCTGACATACATCTATACTTAATGTGGTCTATCGATACCTTTTAGGTCTACATCATTTGACCTATTTGACTGTCCATCTACCACCCCTTCAGATCTAGTATCAACAGCCTATATATATTCAGGTCTGTTGATTTTTTGATAATAGGAATTCTGTAGACAGGACAGGTTTCCAAGTCTGAAGTTATTTATTGGTGATTCTTGCAGTCCACGAGCCCACATTTAGGTGGTGTATTGTCATTTTTACTATCTTCCGTATATTTATTTTGGAAGATCTATTTGGTCTGTCAGTAGGGATTGGTCTTGGACTACTTTTACCATCCCCCTCTATACAAACATGGTTTTACTTTATACTAGTGATTAAACGGTTTTTAATTGTACTAACCATAACACTCTGATTCACCTTTCTGAGTGCATTCAAGGAGGAACTTTTTTGTCTGTTTATGTTGTCAAATCAGATTTACATATCAAATTCGAGAAGGGATTATCACAAGCGTTACCGTAAACAAAGCCTCAAAGGGTTGGGGGGGGGTGGATGGGTGAGTCATGCGCAGTAATCATCAGCTAGCTCCCTTCCCAAAGAGGATTACAGAGAGGTGACTCAAAGCCAACAATAGGAAAATTAATGAATGGTTTTCCTGCATGAAGGATTAGCTGTACTGCAGTTCAAAGACATGACATATTTTCAACAGACAGGTCATCATAATAATTTGATCCCCACACCCCCAAATACATAAAAAGCACACAAATCAACCATGTGCAGTCAAACGCACAGAGTCACAGTCAAAAGCTACAGCACAGATTGAATATCGTAATATCAAGATGGTTTAGGCAGGCTTGTGGAGAAAATAAAAATAAAAAATGACGAGAAAAAAATATATATATTTTTTGGTCACTCACTCTTGAACTTCGCAAGCAAGCAGTGGTGAAGTTATAGACGCATGCGCAGTAATCATCAGCTATGTAGCTCCCATCCCAAAGAGGATTACATGCAGGTGCAGAGAGGTGATGCTCGGCTAGGGACGATTAAAAGCACAATGACAAGCTTTAGAAACGGAAGGGTTCTGGAGAGGTGTCGATAAGAGGTTAAAATCCTTGAGAGAGCCTTGTGTGTGTGCGCGGGGGAGGGGGGTACAGGGTACAGCTGCATGAAGGATTAGCTGTACTGCAGTTCAAAGACATGACATATTTTTAACAGAGAGGTCATCATAATAATTTGACCCCATGCCCCCAAATACATAAAAAGCACACAAATCAACCACATGCAGTCAAACACACAGTGTCACAGTCAAAAGCTACAGCACAGATTGAATATCGTAATATCAAGATGGTTTAGGCAGGCTTGTGAATAAAATAAAAATAAAAAATGACGAGAGAAAAAAAAAAAAAAATTTTGGTCACTCACTCTTGAACTTCGCAAGCAAGCAGTGGTGAAGTTATAGACGCATGCACAGTAATCATCAGCTAGCAAGCAGGAATGTGATTGAAACCAGAAAGACACACATTCAAAGGAATGGTGTGGGAGAGGTGTACTGTACTATAGATAAGATAAGAAGTTGAAATACTGCAGTTCAGTAAATTAGCCTGTGTGTGTGCGGGGGCAAGCGAGGGGAGAGCGCTGTATATTCCGAAATGTGATACTGCTACAGTACACGCCTATGCGTTTCAACAATGTTCAAATGAGACATAGAGCACTGCACATGCATGTATAACTATGCAAATTTACAATTACTGCGCGCACACGCAGACTGTGTACTGACGTACTGTAGGTTGAACTGCTAAATTATAAGACTTTGAAGACAACAGCTCGCAAACGCCCCCCTGAGCTTTTAGACGGTATTGCAGATTGCTAATAAAATGCTAATATTATGAGCGCTAAAATACCGCAACATATTCCGGAAAAAAAAACTGCATCTGCCTGCGGTTATCAGAGTTGCGCCGCTACGGCCGCACTAGGATAAAGGCGGCCGCAGCTGTATATGTATATATATGTATATATAGTGAACCAGTATTTCCAATATTATATAGTATATGACACACACGTAATATTATGTTATAATGTTATATTTATATAGCGTCAAAAGTGTACTCAGCGCTTCACAAAGAATACTGCACAGGGAATTAATAATAATAGCAGTTTAATAAACAGTTTATTTTTGAGAAATGTTGAGGCCTACTGTAACACATTGTTGTGTTTTCCTTTACACTATAGGGCGACAATGCTTTTGGTTGACCAAATAAGTGAAGAGAATGATGAGAGGTGTGCAACAATGGTCAAAAACACTCTTGAGAAAATTCACAATATAAGCGCATTTTAGTATCAGGCAGATGAGACGCAAATTGGGATGGAAACATAGGCGTGTAAGGTTAGTACTGGACAGTACAGTAGGTAAAAGTGTGGTTTAACTGAACAGTACCTCAAAAATTATTCCTTGTCATTACAGAGCGTATGCTATGATAAGGGAAGCCAACAAGATCAAAAGAGTGGACCAGGCATGGGCATGGATCGAAAGTGGCGAGACTTTTCAGGATGTCATCACAGCAATTTTAGCATAAATAAACATCAGCGAATGGCAGCAAACGGCTCACACCCTTTTGCTGCTCTTCGGCTGCGCCAAAGGCTGTCCCCTTTTGAGACGACACAGATGTAGACTGAGGGGTTCAGATTGAAAGCAGCTGTGATTTCAGAGTCCTTTGTCCTCCACGGCATTAGTATTCCAGAGGGTGGGGCTGATGAAACACAGCAGTAAGCAAATGCAGAGACTAACCCTTAGCATGCTGGTTACGTGCAGAGGGAAGCAGCTCTTCAGGAATCCCATCAGGCGTCCGCCTATGGGGTGCTGCAGATGTAGACTGAGGGGTTCAGATTGAATGCAGCTTTGGTTTCAGAGTCCTTTGTCCTCCAGGGGCATTAATATTCCAGAGGATGGGGCTGATGAAACACAGCAGTAAGCAAACGCAGAGATTAAAATTTATCACAATGGTTATGTGCAGAGGGGATCAGCTCTTGGGGAACCCCATCAGGAGTCCACCTTTGAGGCGATGCTGATGTAGGCTGAGGGGTTCAGATTGAATGCAGCTGTGGTTTGAGAGTCTTTCAGAGATTGCTTCATAACATTTTATTCATAATTATGCTCATTGGAGTTCCTGGCTGTAAGGCAGAGCGTTTGTTTTTTCTTATTCTGGGAGCTAAAGGCAGAATGTTTGGAGAGAGGGATTTGGCTGCTCAGGGGAGTTGTTAAGCAAGGCCTGATAGTATCGAGGTTGGGGTGGGGGAGGAGGTTTCTGTTTAGTCTCCCAAAACTGCAAAGTCCGTGCGCCAGCACCAATTTAACAGCGGAAAATAGAGACAATGTGTTTTTGCACTGTGATGCATTTTATAAAAGTTAAAGATTGCGCTGTATACAATATATCTATTGCTATGTTCTGTGCCCAACACGCGTGAAATAAAAACATTTAGAAATTAAAATTAAAAATATTTTACCAAACATGCATACAGTGTCATTGCAATGCAGTGTTCATTGGCACCCTTTAATTCAGTGAATTTTCACACAGTAGAAAAGTGTGTAAATAATGTACAGTATTTTATTTATTTATAAAATGTTTTATCAGGAAGTAATATATTGAAAGTTACCTCTTGTTTTCAAGTATGTCCTGGACATAGAGTTAAGATGACAAATGGTTGCAAATACATAGTTACATAAGTGAACAGGGTATATATTATATACAAGACATTGCATGCACAGTTAGAGATAATATATATTGTAGGCGTACAGTACAGTATGTAACAGTTACAGACCAATTAAAATGTGAGACAGCTTTAATTTTGAAAGAACGTAGACTGGTGGTGGCTGTGAGAGTCTCCGGTACATTGTTCCAGTTTTGGGGTGCACGGTAAGAGAAGGAGGAGCGGCCGGATACTTTGTTGAACCTTGGGACCATGAACAGTCTTTTGGAGTCAGATCTCAGATGATAAGTGCTGCATGTGGTAGGGATGAGGAGCTTGTTCAGATATGTAGCTTGCCCAGAAAGTATTTGAAGGCAAGACAGGAAAGGTGAATTTTGACCCTAGACTCAAGTGATGACCAATCTAGTTCTTTGAGCATTTCGCAGTGATGTGTGTTGTAGTTGCATTGGAGAACAAAACAGCATATTGAATTGTAGAGGGTATCAAGTTTGCTAAGGTGGGTTTGGGGTTCCGAGCCGTATACTTCTATGTCCCCATAGTCGATAATTGGCATTAGCATCTGCTAAGCGATTAGCTTTCTGACCAGCAGACGTATGGAGGATTTGTTCCTGTAACGTACACTTAGTTTGGAATAGGTTTTGGATGTCAGGTTATCAATGTGCATCTCGAATGTTAAATGGGAGTTAAACCATATGCCCAAGTATTTAAAGCTAGTAACAGGAGTTAGGGCGGTGTTAGTGTTGGTTCTGATCTGGAGTTCAGTCATTGGAAGCCTTAAAAATTTAGTCTTGGTCCCAAATACTATTGTTACAGTCTTGTCAGTGTTTAAAAACTGTTTGTTTTGGGAAATCTAATTTTCAAGTCTCAAAAAGTCAGATTGAAGTATGTGTTCAAGGTCGGAGAGGCAGGGCTGTGTGCATATAAGATTGTGCCATCTGCATGTGTGTATTGAATCTCCCTTAGTATATGGATTCTTGTTATTTATTTAAGATTTCTCTACAAAAGCTTGTAGTATAAAAGTGAAAAATGAAAGATTAAAATGAAAGTAACAAATATTGCATAAAAGTGTCCTCACGGTAATGGTTTAGACCACCATCGACATCTTCCTCTGGCTGTTGATGTGACACTTTAATTTCTGTAAAATAATTGTGAAATAATTGACTACAGTAGGAATAAACAATAATTAACAATAATTAACTTCTTTTAGTACAGTACACATGCGTGAATGCACACAAATGTGCGCATGCGTTAATGCATCTATGGGCTATGGCGTGCATACAATAAGCATGTAATTAGGAACGACAGTTACAGTACATTTACCTTGATTATAAACCTTGCCAAGTGGGTTGCAGTGACTGATGCCATTGGTTTGCTGTGCGTAGATGCTCAAGTCGATCATGTAGTTGGGATGCTGGTTCATCTCCTTAGCAGAGTTGTTTGGTCCGTGCTGATAAGGATATTGGAACAGGTAGCCAGATGGAGACATATAACTAGGTTGAGGCAGGTACTCAGGTTGAAGCAGGTAGCTGGGATGTAGTTTCATCTGGTTTTCAGTGTTGGTGTGCCCGTACTGGTAATGGTATTGGTATAGAAGCAGGCACTCAGGCTGAAGCTGATAAGCGGGCAGTAGCACATTGGAGGGACCGGGTCAGAAAGATATATTTTTCAATCTCTTGGTCCCGATCGATATATTTCTCCTTCAGAAGTTGCCATGATTGAACATAGCCACCCAAGATGGGTGCAGCAACCAGTAACCTGCAATCTTGCCAGGATGCAGAAGTGTTCTAATAAAGCAATCATTTAAACTTAAATTGTGTCTAATAGAATTCTTTCACCCTTTCCGATTTGGTGATTTTTTTTAAATATTCATACTTGTCAATGATATACTCATAGATCTCAGACAGAGTTGCTCTTATCAACTAACTTCAATTGTGGAATATATCATATATGCATATCTATAAGCTGGTCTTATGCTGGCCTCTTTTTTTTTCAGACTTGAAATTCACTTTGAATGTTAAGTCATTCTCGCCAAATTCCCAGCAGGAAGAAAGGTGAAGATGTGTTGCACTGCCTCAATTTCCAACTCCCAATGAGACCGGAAAAAATACAAAGTGAGCACTCAGCTAAACAACAGGTCAGGTTTATTGCAGGGTGGTGCAGCAAGGGGACAGCAAAGCCACACGAACGCACCTACGCGTTTCGTGCACAAGGCCCTTTATCAAGGTGACAAACATGTGTAAAACTGCGTGATTTATACTCACCTGCACTGTGCCTCGCGCTACCGGGTGTGACGTCATCGTCCCGCGTCGCAACGGGTCGCGGTGACGCGGCATGCACAGCCATTGGCTTGGCCAGTCAGGTTGTATGCTAATGCTCTCTGACTGTCTATTATTTCTTTTTTCTAAAACAAACTTTATTAGCAATAACGCATTAGCATACCACCTGACTGGCCAAGCCAATGGCTGTGCACGCCGCGTCACCGCGAGCCGTTGCGACGCGGGACGATGACGTCACACCCGGTAGCGCGAGGCACAGTGCAGGTGAGTATAAATCACGCAGTTTTACACATGTTTGTCACCTTGATAAAGTGCCTTGTGCACGAAACGCGTAGGTGCGTTCGTGTGGCTTTGCTGTCCCCTTGCTGCACCCCCCTGCAATAAACCTGACCTGTTGTTTAGCTGAGTGCTCACTTTGTATTTTTCCGGTCTCATTGGGAGTTGGAAATTGAGGCAGTGCAACACATCTTCACCTTTCTTCCTGCTGGCTATCTACCTGGATGAACTGCACGCCCTGGATATCTGGAAGTCCTGCAAGCACTAAGGTAAAGGGCCATAGCGTCCCTACATATATGTATATGATTACCAGTGCCTCTGTTTATCTTATATTGGTTACTAGGGGGGGCTGTTATGGTGTTTCATTTGTGGTGGTCACGTGGACCCCACTAGACTCCTAGCCCGCACCTGACAATTGCCATATCATTCATGGACTTTCCATTGTTATCCAGTATCATTTACATATGTTATTGAGGAACTTTGACCAATTTGGATGCATCACTTTTTTCCTGTTCTTCGCCAAATTCCCATAAAGGACTTACCACACGTGCACATGATTTGTGGGGATTTGGCGAGAATGACTTCACATTCAATGGGAATTTCAAGTCTGTTTAGTGAATTTAATAAATTATTATGTGAAGCATGTTTTTTATACCTTACCAATTTATGCCATTCTTAAAATCACTTGCTTGTTTAATTCTAAACTGTGTACTGTACTGTATGAGGTTGCATACTATAATTTTTATTGAACACAAAAAAAGTGTATTTAAAGAATGAGAAATTTTATTTGTACATGATAATAAAGGAAAAATTAATAACACAAAGATACAACGTCACCTCTTCTTCAAAATGTATGATCTTTTGTCATTGAGAGAGGGGGGATTAGGGCAAATTACTGACTGTTATTAGAGTATGTCCACAGTAAAATAAGTTTGCACATTTCCCACCCCACCCCCTTCCTGAGTGCTGCATCTCTGAAAGAAACATTTTTTCACCAGGATTAGTGCATTAAAGGCCTTGAGTATTTCACAATAGTGGACTATGCTGTCACTACTATCTAACTATACATACAGTGTAACTGTATAACTACAGTCTATACTGTACTGTACAGTATATAACTATATACTGTATAACTATAACTATACTAGGTTAGACAGTACACACATGTCTAATACAAATGTACTGAACAGTGTACATACTGTACTGTATATAATACCATATATACTGTACAGTAGAAAATGGAGACAAAGGGCTGACATAAAATGGTTATTTTGAGTACCATACTTTCTGTACCCGTACTTACCTTACTACAGCACAGTACAGTACTTTACTACATTTCGGTGGCACCCCCATTATGCTGTAAAAGAACGGGCAACACGCTAGCAATATAGTCAATATAGTTATTGCATCTTTGTACTGTGAGTATGTAGTTCCAGAAACTTATTATTGCTTTTG
The DNA here is from genome assembly GCF_040206685.1 of Ascaphus truei. Classification (NCBI taxonomy): domain Eukaryota; kingdom Metazoa; phylum Chordata; class Amphibia; order Anura; family Ascaphidae; genus Ascaphus; species Ascaphus truei. Next base: position 196,157,478 of record NC_134484.1, on the reverse strand, counting down.
CTAATTCATCCTTTTTGGACGTTTTCACAACTTTTCTGATATGATCCTTCAGCGCATGCCACACCAATTCTATGAGATTCAAATCTCTTGATCTTGAATGAGAGGGGGAAAAATGGCAAATTAGTTGAGCAGATACACTGTAAAAACAGTTTAAAACACTACTTATTCGGGTGACATCTTATTCTGGAGAGGTGGTATGTTTAGGGTCATTGGCCTTGAAGAAATGGTGACCAGATGGGATATCATGCCTAATGTATTCAACAATTCTATTTTCTCTTGGAAAAATGTTGTAACCATAATTCCTGGAACAAGGAAAGAAAAATTGAAAATGTAACATTAGGGTACAAAATACTGTACATTACAGTTGTACAGTGCATAAGGCCACAGCATGTAACTTTGTGCATTATTTTACCCTCAAGATGGTGATGCATCCTGGTCCATGTCTAGAGATCGCACCCCACACATGCATCTTCACTGGGTGCTTGGGATGTGGCTTCAGAGATAGGCGCACTTTTTTGTAGAATGCAAAAGTGGCAAATCTCTCAATAGTTACAGTAGTCTTGTCAGTAAAGATGACATCCTGAAAAGTCTCACCACTTTCGATACATGCCCATGCTTGGTCCACCCTTTTGATCTTACAGGTACAGTAAAACCACACTTTTACCTACTGTACAGTACTACTGTAACTACAGCCCAAAACTCTGCATACAGCACTATTGCAATATACAGTACGGAACTTTATTACTATTGTATACTGTACCATAACGCATTTGCAGGGGGTATTACTACTGTATAAAGTAGTTTTTTTAGTACTGTATGCAATATACAGTACTGTACTTTGTTACAGTAAGACACTTACCTTACACGTTCATATTTCCATCCCAGTTTGCATCTCATCGCCCTGATGTTGGTCTCAGATGCTGTGATATTGTGAGTTTTTTCTAGAGCAGCCTTGACTCTTGCTGCACAACGCTCATCTATCTTCACTGATTTGGTCCACCATAAGCATTGTCATCCTACAGTGTAAAGGAAGACAGAACAATTTGTTACAGTATGCCCAAAATTAAGTCAACACAAACATAACATACTGTACGGTATACAATAAGTATGGTGTTACAGACAGACAGTAGAATACAGAGTTATAAAATGACCGGTGCACGGGAACAATAGTAGGGACCCTTAACCCACCCAAATCTATAAGGCAACAAAGGTAATGTCCCCACACTCTTGAGACTAAACTGAAAAAACACTGGAATATGCCAAAAAATAGATTGTATTGTAATAGAAATGTATAATAAACGATATATATACATTATATACATAGGATATTGACACTGATTTAGGGAAAATCTATAAACACAAGCCAAGAAATGGCAAAAATAGGAGGGGAGGGAGGTAAGGGGAAACAAGGAAAACACAAGGGGAATAGGGTATAAACAATAAACTGCCTAGCGGCAAACAAAATTGAGTAAGTGTGGTGGAGCAAAATAGGGGCAACGTTTTGGGGCTGACTACCCTTCCTTAGGCCCATTCCCACAGAACCTTAAAAAAGGAAAGTGTGGTACTTCCCTTCATGCCAAATCACAAAAGATCTCCCTCCCATCTGAATGGAATATTGTACACAACATAAGTTTAAAAAATAAATCGTGTTCGCATAGACAGGGAAATCTAAAGAGAGGAACACCTATTGAAAATTAATGTGTCCACTTAAGTTTAAACTGTTGCTTCCAGCGTTGGATCTGTAAAATTCCATGCCCTTTCTTGTACATAAACAGAAAAAAGAGAGTGTAAATGTCCCGATTATGTCCCGAGCCACAAAGTGGTATATAAAATAGGCAATAAAAACCTCGTTAGATGTAGAGATAATGCGCCCTCATTCAGTCAAACGCGTTTCGTGTATCAAACACTTCGTCAGGGAATGGAGGAGGTGATGAAAGGGCGCTTATTTTATACCCACAATCTCCCTGTGATTGGCTGTATACAAAAAGTCCAGCCCCTCACATCAGAGGTATAGCATACAATTAAAAGACATATCGCTATAATTAAAGTAACTTACACATTACATAATAATTTATTCAAAGTATTTAATAAAAAACACACATATTAAATGATGCTAAAAAATAAAGAGACATATATTAGTCATGGGATATCAGACCAAATAAAATACATCAATTAGCTGATCTAATCTAAACCAAACTAATGGAAAGAAAAAGATGTAGAATAGAATATAATTAAGGGTAAGTCAGGAGAGATTCTTAATAACAAATAGAGGAATGGTATTAATGCATTTAAAAATGTATTAAATCTTATTATATTAATAAAAAGACTCAATATAAGGACCATACGTCGAGTTCTTCATTTAACCCTAGAGGGGACAGAGTTTGCAGCTTGTAAATCCTCAAACTCTCCTGTTTGGAGAGCATTTTGTCCCTATCATCACCGCGTCTCCCAATATTAACGGTTTGGATACCTATATACTTCAGAAGACTAGAGTCGCAGTTATGCTTGTTTTTAAAGTGCCTAGAAACACTATGGTGTTCTATGCCTAACCTAATATTCCTTGCGTGCTCTAAAATACGGATTCTAAGGTATCTCTTTGTGCGTCCCACATACTGGTACCCGCATGGACATTGAAGTAGATATACAGTACTACATAAGTAGTTTTACAAGATATACAACCTTTAACCGTAAAACTTTCTTTTGTGGTGTTTGAGACAAATTGTTTACGGTCTGTATGGAGCATCTTGCAAGCTTTACATTTGCCGCAACTGAAATTCCCATCTGGCCTTTTAGGTAACCATGTTAACCCTGACACAGGGTCAATTGGAGGCCCTATGTCACTGGGTGCCAGATAGTGTTTCAGGTTTTTAGCTTTGCGGTAAATGAAGCTGGGTGCAGGTTCGAGGGAAGGGCCAAGGACAGGATCATTACATAGAATTTTCCAATTATCACTAATAATTTTCTGAATATGTCTACTTACTGAATTATATTCTGTAATGAACGGGACTTTGATTTTTTTATCAGTCATATTGTCCTCTGTACTTATTATAGAGTTCTTCTGTACTAGAAGAGACTCCCTGTCCATGTCATAAACCTTCATTAGTGATTTCGTAAGAAGAGCCCTATCATAACCTCGATCAATGAATTTAACAAACAGAAATGTTGATTGGCTTTCAAAGTCAGACAATAAACTACAGTTGCGTCTAATACGCATAAACTGACTCTGAGGGACTCTGGTTTAGATTAGAACAGCTAATTGATGTATTTTATTTGGTCTGATATCCCATGACTAATATATGTCTCTTTATTTTTTAGCATCATTTAATATGTGTGTTTTTTATTAAATACTTTGAATAAATTATTATGTAATGTGTAAGTTACTTGTAATTATAGCGATATGTCTTTTAATTGTATGCTATACCTCTGATGTGAGGGGCTGGACTTTTTGTATACAGCCCATCACAGAGGGATTGTGGGTATAAAATAAGCGCCCTTTCATCACCTCCTCCATTCCCTGACGAAGTGTTTGATAGACGAAGCGCGTTTGACTGAATGAGGGCGCATTCTCCCTACATCTAACGAGGTTTTTATTGCCTATTTTATATACCACTTTGTGGCTCGGGACATAATCGGGACATTTACACTCTCTATCAGCAACTCATCCGCTCGTGATCTGCGGCTGGCGCCGCTTGACGCCGCTTGATGACGTCACTGGCGTGCGTCTAGTGATCCAGGACAGAGGAACCAGCTACCGGAGAAGAGTGTCCTTCCGTGGCGGCTGTTGCATCGACTACACCGGACTTGGCAGAGGCAGAGGGAATCCCCCTTCTGCGATGAACAAGGCCGGAGAGGAGTTTCCTTCAGCGTTGGCAGCTACAGCGCCTATACCATACTCGGCAGAGGTCTGAGACTGATTAATAAAGAATCTGAATCGATCCTACGGAGCCTGCGGGAGGAGAGCTGACCCCGGCTGAGCACAGAGTGGTAACATGTCCATAACATGTCTTGCCTGATATTGATTTTATTGATGTACGTGCGATACTTACCTGTTTTTTTAAATATAATATTGTTTATACATTACACAATGAGGTTTTTTTGCGCTGTCTTTTTTCTGTTTTTGGACTAGTTTGGTCTGTGGAGCTACACCATGAGACAGCAGCATCACCTCAGTTTTGTTAACAGGTTTTTCTTGTTTATTAATCACAAGGGTATGGTTATTTAATCACTTTTTGCACAATTATCAAGATTTATGAGCGCAGATCACTTTCCCTTCTATCCCTTTCTTGTACATATCCTGTATTCTCATGCTGAGATCCTTTGAAATCCTTTTCCTCTGCATCGCTGCTTTAGAAAATAAATCAAGCACAGAGGAATGTATATTCGATGTGTATGCGATGTATATTCAATGAGCATTGAATCAACAAAAGTGATGGTGTATTTATAATGTAATGGACCTTGCTCGACAGGTTAGTATACAGTATGCCCACTTTTAACACATGCAGCTCGTGTCCATGCCCACCAGAAAATTCAAATAGGGACACAGTGCATAAAAGGTGCATAAAAGGTGACACAAATTGCATAGCCTCCCACACGCTGATCTCTGTCTGAACGAGCTCTTATGCAGATACTGTTTTGTGCATTCTTCTATCTGCATCATGGATCAAGGCCGATTCTACGGATGCAGGAACCAGCTGTCTTTTGCCGTGCCGACCAAGAGAAAACGAAAGCCAGAACCTGTTTCCGAGCCAAAGCGAAAGCCAAAGGAGAATAAAGAAAACGTTCCGAAGACTCCAAAGGCAAAGAACCCTAGTCCTTATTATGTGAAGAAGAAAATAGCTAACATATACTCAAATCAAACACTGTGGACGCCCAAAGGAAGTAACCCTGCACCCACCGAAGAGGACGTCCCAGACTTTTCTCTGACATCGCCCACCACCACCAATTCCAAAGCATCCGCCCGCTCTGACCCTTTGTCTACCTATGCTCATCTGGAAAGCCCCAGCTCACCTGCTCCAGCACCCATCCACAACAATACTCGTCTGGAACCCCCAGCTCACCTGCTCCAGGACCCATCTACGACGATGCTCATCTGGGAACCCACAGCTCACCTGCTCCGGCACCCATCCACGACGATGCTCATCTGGGAACTCCCAGCTCACCTGCTCCAGCACCCATCCACGACGATGCTCGTCTGGGAACCCCCAGTACACCTGCTCCAGCACCCATCCATGCAGATGACAACAGCATGCCTCGCACCAGATCAAGCACGTTCGCCCTCATGCTGAACATTTTCAGTGGTGTCGAAATCACTGACAACTCAACAGAGCAATACAGTGACCAAATGGAGGGCAAGATTGATCTTCTTTTGGAGACCATGTTGAATATGTATAAGTGCATGGGTGACATGTGTGTTCATATGGATAAGATTGAGAGAAACATTGCGGGCTCTTGTTTTTGCTTGGAGTTCCTGCCCCTGTATGTCCGATGCAGGAGCAGGAGTGTGGCCTGGAGGTGCCTGTGATGGTGAAGGGGTACCCAGGCCAGTAAATAAAGGTATTATCCAGTAATGGCAGTAACACTGTGATTGTGATAAAAATGTCTGTGTCTCCCACCAGGTATAAGGTTGCGAGAATAATGTATTTCTAACTATGAAATGTATTACTGTAGCAGTGTTTCCCTGTAACCATGCAAAGGAAAATGGTTTTAAGACCCATCATCTCGCAGCACAATGCATGGCTGTTAGCTAACTTCTGCTAGGAAGGTCCTAGCGTGCTAAGATTTGCTGTGAGCGCTGGTTGGGTAAAATCACGAAAAAGGTTATAGCGCAATTTTTATAAAGTTATATAAAAAGTGATGAATGAAAGACCCCCTATTTTAATTGTTCCAACAGTATAGGCAGAATGGGATTTTCATTCAGACAGCTGGAACAGAGGAAACACTTAATTTGTGATCACTGTACTTTAGAAATGCATAACAGGAAATTCCTGCGAGGTAAACAACGCATATTTAGCCCGGACTTCTAAGACACACCGCTGACTCAGAGCCATGATGTCTGAAAAAGTCCGGAGTTAAAGGGCTTTAGCTGACTAAGGTGTTGAGTGTGTATTGTGTCTGTGTGTGTGTGTGTTGTGATTGAGTGTGTGGGTATTGTGATTGTGTGTGTTGTGATTGAGTGTGGTGTGTTGTGTCTGTGTGTGTTGTCTGTGTGTGTGTTGTGTTGGTTGTGATATCAGTGTGTGTTCTGTGTGTGTTGTGATTGAGTACGTGTTGTGTGTGTGCTGTGATTGAGTATGTGTGCTGTCTGTGCTGTGATTGTGTGTGGGTGTTGTGATTGAATGCAGCGGTGCACAAACTGGGGGACGCAAGATTATCTAGTAGGGTGCATGTGGCATGTAGCGAAACCTGATGTGTGGGTAGGCTGGCAGACGCATGCACGGGAGGGCGAAACAGTTGTGTGCGGGCGTCCAAGAAGATGTGCGTGGGCGGGCAGCCGAAGAAGATGTGCACGGGCGGGCGAACAGGATATTGCAGGTGGCGGCCACGTGATGGTGTGTGTGCGCACAAGCGGGGGCTTCAGAGGTACGGGAAGGAGCACGCCCCAGCGCTGTTATGTCAAACGCCCCTCCTTCCGGTGTCTGCCCTGCAGTAGCACTGTGGTCCTGCTCTCCTCCGCTGGCAACCACTGCGATCCTCTGCAAGTGAAAGGGTAGGCTGCCACTATATCAATCATACTATGAATGTACAGAAATAATAATAAAAAAAAAGTGAAAATACAGTACAACATTGAAAACGGAAATAAATAAATAATACTGTAGGTAGGAGTGAAGATGACACTGGGGACAGCAAGCCAAAGAGCAGGGAGAATAAAAAGGCAAATGGGAGAAGAAAAAAGGGAGGGGAAGGGAAAAAAAGGGGGGGCGGGATGAGAGAGGGAAGGGAGGTAGCAAAGAGGTGGATGAATGCCCCCTCCCCCCAAAGGATTGCATTTGTGCACATATGATCTCCCAAGCTTGGCACTTGGGGAGACAAACAAAATTGACTTTGAAGCGTGGTCAGCAGCAGTCAATACACATACACACACACACACACACACAGCCACACAGCCACACAGCCACATAGCCACACAGCCACACAGCCACACAGCCACACAGCCACACACAGAAATAACCCCGATCCATGCCACCCCTTTCCCCCGCTCGTGCTTGCAAAATTATGCAACGCACCCTGTGCTCATGCTTGGAGAGTTGGTGATGTCACCGCTCTCAGCGGCAGCGTGGACGCAGCCTAATTTTGCAAGCACGAGCTGTTGAAATATGTAAGTATTTTGACATATTTGTATTTACAGGTACATTGTATACCGTTTAATAAAGGTTTTTTTTCATGTGATTTTGATTACATTAAGCAGGGGGGGGGCGAGAAATTTCATGGATGAAAAGGGGGGTTCAGCATAAAAACTTTGTTAGACGAGGGAGAGATGAAGCACTACTGGAAAAAATTGCTAGAGAGTGTGTCCCCAATGAAAAGATTTTATTGGATCAAAGCATGGTACATCATACAGCTTTTTTTGTTCTAGCATAAAAACTTTGCTCACCCCTGCTCTGGACCCACAAAACAAACAGCAGACACAAACGCCTTTCTCCTCACTCTCCTGTACAGAGCTTACTGCAGGTTTGGTGGGGGAGGAGTCAGTGCCTTGCTGGTGCCTCCTGTCCAATCAGCTCCCCTTGACTGAGAGCTCCTCTCACTCTGTGTGGATGAGAACTAAAAGCTGAATGGCAGAAAAACTTGTCAGGGTGCCAAAAATTCCAGGCCATTACTGAATGGATAATGTCCGGAATTTACCAGCGATAGGGATTTCAATAATGCCCGGAATTTACCAGTTTTAGCCTATAATTAAGTAATAATCCATGAAGAACAGGGCATTACTGGCCAATAATGCTCTGGCTGGAAGAGTTGAAGGCCCGAAGCGAAGTCGAGGGACTTTAACCCAGCCAGGACATTATTGGCCAGTAATGGCCTGTTCTGAGGGGTGTAGACGGACGTTCACAGAGGTACACAATTGGAGGCTTTTATAAGGTGAAATTATAATAAGGCTTTATTGTGCCTTTTCCTTTTTATCAGGAAATCATCCAAACACAGAGGGGGAACAAAGCTTCTATTCACTTGGGAGCATTTCTAGTGAAATCCTATGCAATTAATTCACATCTCCGTTAGTTAAGCATTTCTCCCAGCCCCAAACACATAGCATGTAATAAGGAGATATAAGAAGTCTCTTAAGAATGAAAGTCTTATCTGTTAGCTGCTGTAGAGTAAGCTTCTCTGCTCTCCTGGAACTGCACCCGTGCGTGCACAGAAAATATCAGCATCCAGGTTTAGAAGTCTTATTTGGTGTCTTGCAATCAGCTATGCTGGGCAGAGCTCAAGACCGGTCAGCTCCAGAGATGTGTGTTCTTTTGGTCAGTCTCTCCTGGGAGTCTCAAGAACACTCATCTGTCTCTCTCATTCAGAGCTAAGGAGTCACTTCCTGTCTCAACAGACAGGCTTTTGTAAGCAATCTAGATCAGGCAGGTGGTGTTTATTAATTGACTACCAGCAGTTAACCACCACACCAGATTAAAGGCACATTACTTGAACAGGGATTACTCCACTGTTACAAGGGGATTATTACTATTATAAACTAAATGTAGGCTTATTTTTTTTTACATATGTCATAAAAAAGAGACACTTTTGTAGTCATATTGATTTTTATCAGCATGATTGTCTACACACAAACCAACAAAACAGACTCTGCCACCTCTAGATCCACAAAAACACCAGCATCCCCCTCTCAACACCCACTGCAGCCCCCCTGTAAACCCACACACTGCAGACACACACACACAAAACAATCGGCACCCCTCCTCCACCCACTAAACACACACTGAAGACGCACACTGCAGCCCCCCTCTACACGCACAAAACACACACATAGCAGACAAACACACAAAACAGACTCTGCTGCCCCCTCAACACCCACAAAATACACACCAACAGAAGACACACACACATCAATAAAACTCTCTGATGGCCGCTGTAAGAGACGTGTTCAGAGGTACGCAATGGAGACCGTGTAAAGTGAAACTAAAATTAGGCTTTATTGTGCCTGTCCCTTTAACACAGCAAAAGCATTCAAAATAAGCAAACGAAAACCTGCTCCACTTTGGAGAATATCTACACATGTAGTCCAGCCCTCTCTAACTGGGTGGTTAGCTAAGCTAATTACCAGCCTACCAGCCACAAGTATATATATATATATATATATATATATATATATATATATATATATATATATATATATATATATATATATATATACATTTATGCAGATATTTACCAGTCCCAAAAGAACGTCTTATCTGTCTCTTGTAGCTGTAGGTAGGGGAAGCCTCTCTGCTCTCCTGGGTCAGCAACTTTGTGTGCTAAGGGTATGTCTGTCCAGGTCCTCTTGTCTTGCTATCAGCATACAGTCCAGTCGTTCTGCAGATCAAGACATCTGTTCCTCTGGTCAATTCAGTGTGAACTAAGGAAAAATCTGTCTGCCCTTCCTTGTTTCAGCCCCAAATTGTGACATTAAGGAATCCTCCTTTCATGTCTCAGGCTCTGAGAGAGCTCTAATCAGCCAGGTGGAGTTGGTTAATTACTGGTATGCAATTAACCAGCACACAGCTGGATTAGAGGCAAGTTTGTTAACAGGGATAAGTCCCTGTTACAGACGCCTTTACCCCCACAGGGGGTAAGGGTGGGGGAGGAGTCACTGCCTTGCTGCTGCCTCCTATCCAATCACCTCCCTGTCTAAAAGCTGATCTCATTCTTTGTGAATTAGAACTGAAAGCTGATTGGCTGAAAAACTTGGTGTCACAGTGGACCAGTACTTATTAACACTTTCATATTTTTGGGATTCTCGATTGAACATAACAAGGCGGGCAAAATAAATTGTCATTTATTTCCTTAATAGACAACCTCAGAATACACTTAATAATCACTTACTGAGATGGGGAAACGAAATAAATTGTCCTTTGAACGAAAGCGGAAGATATAAAGTGTCTGGTTTAAAGTCCTTTTGCTAGGTCGCAAGTTGCCAACTTAATATTTCTGCCAAATGAAAGAAGTTCGTTCTTATTCATTGGGATTCGTTTGGGAGTCCACAGTGCTAATGAATTCCTGAAGTAGGGGTAAATCCTTGGTTACTGTGTATTTAAGCAATTGCGTTTTGGAACCGCTGCTGCTGTACTTGAACGGAATCTTGAGCAAAGCTTGGATAAGTCATGAATCACACAGGGGATAGCTCGGCAGGCAGGTTTATAGGGTTCACAGTCCTATCTCTAACATGCATGCCCAATCCCCTCCGTGGGAACTTTTAACCCACAAATCCCCGATTTGCCAGGAGTTTGCAGAACAGGCAAAAAGAGCTTTCCGGTTTGCAAAGTGCAGGTGTCAGCCTGACACCTATGCGGTTTACTATACCAGGGGTCCACCCCTAACTTGGCAACCCTCAGTCTAGGGTTTGGTCCCAAGGTGTCAATGGCTCATGCTGAGCACCGGGATCTGGCACTCAGCAACTTCCCGGGAATTTTTACACTTGGAATCTCTGAGACTTTTCATCCCTGCACTTCACAAGACAGAGTCTCTCACTTTGCAGGGGCTCTTTGAAGTGCAGGGAGGAAAATACCCTCAGCTCATTCACCCTTAGCATATTTACATGCTAAAGGATTTTTCCCGGGCTTACAGAAAAAGGTTCTCCCCGACTGTACATTTAAAACTAACAGTATAAGACAGTTTATTGAAACAATGTGTTCTGCTTATGCTATGGGAATAAACTTTGTATGTGGGTGCATGGTTTCTTTATTCTGGGCTGCGCTTCAAAAATCAGAGTGCTAGCCAACTTGGTTCTCAAGTTAGCATACTTAATTGAAAGGGCTCTCTTGTGGTTTTCGTGGTTAACCTAGTTCCCATGTCAATAGACTTTCTCCCTTTCAACTTAGGACGCTAACAAGATGAGAGATACATTTTGACAGAATCCACTTCAGTTTAACCGCAAAACACTTATTCAATTGACCTTGCGGTTGCGAGGTGTAGTGCTTGGAAATAGATATCTACACTTCAAAGCGGCCCTCCCATACACAGCCACGCCGACGCTCACAACGCCATCTTGTGTCTGAAAACCAATATTGCAGTTTGTATATATCCCTATTACTCCAACCAGGGAATGGACTGCAAAATGGGGACTATAATGGTGGTGCAGGGGAAAACACAGCAGGGTAATGCACAGACATTTAATCCCTTCACTTCCAATGCGATTTAGGGTTAATCAGCCAGGTATAATGGCTTTATTAATGGTCTGATTAACCCTCTCATCTCCACACTTGGCAGGGTGCCAAAAATTCCAGGCCATTACTGATTGGATAATGCCCGGAATTTTAACCAATCAGAGAGCAGGGATTTCAATAATGCCCGGAATTTAACAGCTTTAGCCTAACATCTCTATTTTCTCAAAATTCCCCACTCTCCACTGCACCATTATTTATACACTTCTCTCCCAACAACTTATTTACCCCTCAATTAAAAACACCAACACAAATCCTCTATTCACACCCTCTATCTACTCCTTCCTGCTGCTGGGGATCTCCCCAATGCCTGAACCCAGACATACACACCTGAACTCACCCATGCATCCCTGCCATCTCTTCCCCTGTAAATGGTGTTAACCTTCTGATCTAATACTCACTAACCTTAAAACTCACCCCACAAGTTAAGCATCCCAACAGCCTGCACGCATGGTTACTATCCCACACTCGGCCACTCCTTCCTACCACCCATTGTGGCCAAGCAATCTTAGATTGTAAGCTCTTCGGGGCAGGGATTTCCTTTCCTATTGTCTGATTTTGCTGCACTTACTGTATTATTACCTGTACTGTATTCTTTGTGAAGCACTGAGTACACTTTTGGCGCTATATAAATAAACACATAAAATACAATATAATAATACATGCTAATGTGTATATGAGGTTTTCTTTATGAGATTAAGGAAACTTTGTTGATTATAGGCCTAAGAAATAAAATATATGAACATAGTTTCAAGGTATGACAGAACCTTGAGTAGGTTGATGACTAGACTGACACAATTTAAACCTTAATTTTCATTTGTAAAACTAGATATATTTTCTAGATATAAAATACACATTCACTTTTCCCATTTCCACTTGGACCATATAGTAATTACATGAGGATTGTATCTTTGAACTCTGAGGCATACAAAGCATTTGTTCATAGAAACACAGCAACTGACAGCACTAGTTATTACAATTTTTATTATATGCTATAATTATTACTTTGTGTAGGTTTAAGGAGCAGCCAAAGTTACTCTGGTTTGGAAGCCATTTTATTACATATAGAAAATGAAAATTTAAACTCGGCATATATGTGTGCTTTGGAAAATATACTTGTTCATTGATATTGTCTTACCTTATTGTGTCAACTCTATATACAGATGTAGCCAGCCTCATTGTTTCTTCTAATAATACAACATATCCTGTTATAACTCAGAATATCGCAGCGTTTCCATAGGAGTTAATGACAGTGATTGAACAGAATATCACAACATATCTGACTAGAGAGAAAAATGAAGCTGGCTACATCTGTAGGTAATTAAGATACAGCACTTGTTGTTATCAGGCAATTTGCTGCTGGGAATGTAGTTTACACCTGCTTTTTTTGTTATGTGGAGATTGATAAAACCATAATTTTAGGCCTAAAATACTGCAAACGTCATTAAATGTGTTTCAGTTATTTACATTATAACTGAAATAGGGACTGTTACAGTTGTTCCATTATTTTATTATAGGTGTAACACCCCTATCCCACCCGGCTGCACAGAGATAGGGTGTACATAATAACAGTGTCTCTCAAAGGGGGCTACGCACTAAGCTCCGAGCTTTCGCGCTGGCCTGAAAAAAATTAGCACGTCCGATAAAAAATGAAGCCAGCGGCGCGATTCACTAAGGCCCTGAGCCCATTTTCTATCGGATGTGCCCAAAACTGGCTTATCGTGCATGCAATGTATTTTCCCCCTGCTATCGCACATAAAGTTCCCGTACAATAGCTGATAGAAAAAAAAGCCGCATGTAACATTTGCATGGAGATTCTTTATCTCTATGCAAGGCTGTTACAGGTGATCGTACACTAAATAAATACATTTTAATAATAGTGTACATGAGCAGAGGGTCTCAGGACCTGAACATCATTGGTTTCAGGTCCGAGGACCCCCTACTTCAGGAGATATAGGCCCCGTTATGGGGTGCCAGTATCCCCTGCACTTTAAAGCTCCCGCGTGACGTGACTGGGACATTTAAATTCTGCAGGGGATAATGGCACCCCATAAAGGGGGCTGTATCTCCTGAAGTAGGGGGTCCCCGAGGCTGAAACCAATGCGGTTGAGCTCATGAGACCTCCTGCACATCTACACTAGTATTAAAACACACATAACAATAAACAATAATTCATTACGGTAGCGGCTATCCGCTATGGTAATGAAGCCGCTTTAATGTATTTTTAATAATAGTGTGCGGTCGCCACCACCTTTATAGAGTCCAAGACGCGATGTGGGCTCTACAAAGATGGCGTCCACAATGGCACAGATGCCTCAAACCGGGGCCTGTAACTCGGGAAGCAGGGGGTCTCTGAGGCAGAAATCAATGCGGTTCAGCTTAGGGGACCCCCTGCTCCCGCACACTATTATTAAAATTTACATTATTGCAGCTTCATTACCTTAGCGGATAGCCGCTAAGGCAATGAAGGGGTTAAGGCACATTACCATGTTTATTGGGGACAATTGCCCCAAATATACAACACACATCCCCCCGCCCCCTAACACATACAGTACTGTAATGGGCAAATTACTATTATCCACATATAGATAATAATGCATTTGCCCATTTTAAATACATATAAATTACAGTAAATACAGTCAATATATATGACACTTACCTTTTACAGGCACCCACGATGCAAGACATACACAAGAATAAAAACATCCCTTAATCACCATAGCGGTTATTAACTGCTACAGTGATTAAGGGGTTAACCACCCTCACCCACCACTCGGGAGGCCTACAACACTCCCCCACTCACCCTCCACCCCGTGAGGCCTACCACCCTCCCCCACTACCCACAAGGGAGGCCTACCCACATACCCTTGGGGCCAATACCCCTCCCCCCACCCCCAGTACCCACAATAAAAACAATACAAAGCCCACAATAAACATCATTCTATTTATTAAATACATAACCCACCCCCTGTGCCCCCCCCATAAATACATAATTTATAATTTTACATACAGGGTTCATACCCCAGCCCCACGCGAGTCCCCGGCGGGCCCGGCGGGTCACCTGACAGACCTACAGGGTACCAGCAACTTGTTTCATACAGGTTCTGGAGGCCTGTTGGTGGGTTCCGCCTAGCGCCACGGCCCCCAGGTGGTCTCCGCGGGTCACCGTGGGCCACTATTGGGTCCCCACGGTAGGCCCGCGGATGTCTGGGAGCCCCGGGTCAGACCCACAGGTGTCTGAGGGGCCTCGGTTGGTTCCCACAGGGGTCTGGGGACCCATGGGTGCTCACTATGGGTCCGTGGTATCCCCACGGATGTGGGGCCACCAGTTCTTCCCCGCACACTACGGGTCCACGGTGCCCCCACAGATGTGAGGCCACCGGTTCTTCCCCGCAGGTGTCACCCGTGCATCACGCAGCCTGATACCCGTGAGATATCCGAGGATACCTCAGGTGGTCTCCAGAGATCTCACGCAGAACCAAGGAACCAACCCTGAATGTAAAATAAATAAACCGGACCTATACAGGTACATCACTCTTGCCCCCCCCAACACATACAGTACAATAATGTGCAAAATAACTATTATCCAGATATGGATAATAGATTATTTGCCCATTATGAAACACATAAAACATGCATCAATCAAAACATGAATTTTTAATCTTAAAATCACCACATTGCATGTTACAATAAATCCAGCATTGATTGTAAATATAACCCAACAAACCAGCAGCTACACAAATGTATATGAAATGTCACACAATTGCATTGAGTGTGTACATGATGCAATTAATCTGTGCATCATGTAACACTATGCAAAATATATGTAACAATAAAATACACTATGAACAATGTCCCCTAACCAACAATGCCATCATGAAAATCAAATAGAAACTATGCAACATCTATACAATTAGCATCAATCAATTAATCAATTTCCTCAAACAATTACAATACAATACAAATCAATTATACAATTCCCTATTCAATTCCTAAAGCCAAACCATTGTCAAAAGAATTCTAATTTAAAGTAACCACCATCATTCTAATCTAACTACCAGAAATAAGCCATTACAAATAACCTGTCGCTAAATATAAATTACATTATTCCCCACAATGACAAAATAAAGCAGATAAATACATTAGCCATACATGAAAACAACCTAAACATTAGCAAAACAATTAATTATTATCCCTGGTTGTTTATCCATATAGATAGATAAACATTACATACTGAGGCAATAAGAGAGCATAAAATATAATGCATTTACATTCAAAAATCACATAGAATACACCCATTCAATGTCCGTGAATGTATGTATAGCCATAGGTACATAATAGATACATTCACGGGCATTAAATGGGACTGAAAAAATAAAATACATGAATCAAAAATCAAAAAAACCTGTAAAAGTTAAAATAATAAACTTTTCTTTTGTTTATTCACCATTAGATGCCCACTCACACGACCTGGAAGCACAGGAATCAATCCACAGGTAAACCATAAAATAAAAAACCATTACAAATCCATCGCCTCATTTTGAAGCCAGTCACCGAGGAGGGAACATCTCCCTTCCTAAGAAGAGAAGAAGGGCGTGGCGTAAGAAGATGGAAGAAGACGGAAGAAGACGGAGAAAACCCCAAAGAAAAAAAGAAGACCCCAAGACAGACGGGAAGGATTACAAATAGAAGAAAAAGACACAGACGTGGATTTGTAATGGTTTTTTATTTTATGGTTTACCTGTGGATTGGTTCCTGTGCTTCCGGGTCGCCTGGATTTCGGTGAGTGGGCATCTAATGGTAAGTAAACAAAAGAAAAGTTTATTATTTTAACTTTTACAGGTTTTTTTTATTTTTGATTCATGTCTTTTATTTTTTCAGTCCCATTTAATGCCCGTGAATATATCTATTATGTACCTATGGCTATACATACATTCATGGACACTGAATGGGTGTATTCTATGTGATTTTTGAATGTAAATGCATTGTATTTTATGCTCTATTATTGCCCCAGTATGTAATGTTTATCTATCTATATGGATAGACAACCAGGGATAATAATTGATTGTTTTGCTAATGTTTAGGTTGTTTTCATGTATGGCTAACGTATTTATCTGCTTTATTTTGTCATTGTGGGGAATAATGTAATTTATATTTAGCGACAAGTTATTTGTAATGGCTTATTTCTGGTAGTTAGATTAGAATGATGGTGATTACTTTAAATTAGAATTCTTTTGACAATGGTTTGGCTTTAGGAATTGAATAGGGAATTGTATAATTGATTTGTATTGTATTGTAATTGTTTGAGGAAATTGATTAATTGATTGATGCTAATTGTATAGATGTTGCTTAGTTTCTATTTGATTTTCATGATGGCATTGCTGGTTAGGGGACATTGTTCATAGTGTATTTTATTGTTACATATATTTTGCATAGTGTTACATGATGCACAGATTAATTGCATCATGTACACACTCAATGCAATTGTGTGACATTTCATATACATTTGTGTAGCTGCTGGTTTGTTGGGTTATATTTAGAATCAATGCTGGATTTATTGTAACATGCAATGTGGTAATGTTCAGATTAAAAATTCATGTTTTGATTGATGCATGTTTTATGTGTTTCATAATGGGCAAATAATCTATTATCCATATCTGGATAATAGTTATTTTGCACATTATTGTACTGTATGTGTTGGGGGGAGGAGGGGGCGGGGAGGGGGGAGTGATGCATAGAATGTATAGGTCCGGTTTATTTATTTTACATTCAGGGTTGGTTCTTTGGTTCTGCGTGAGACCTCTGGAGACCACCTGAGGTATCCTCGGGTATCTTACGGGTATCAGGCTGCGTGGTCCACGAGTGACACCTGCGGGGAAGAACCGGTGGCCTCACATCTGTGGGGGCACCGCGGACCCGTAGTGTGCGGTGAAGAACCGGTGGCCCCACATCCGTGGGTGCACCGCAGACCCGTAGTGAGCACCCAAGAGTCCCCAAACCCCCGTGAGAACAACCCGAGGCCCCTCAGACACCTGTGGGTCTGACCCGAGGCTCCCAGACATCCGCGGGCCTTCTGTGGGGACCCAATTGTGGCCCACGGTGACCCGCGGAGACCACCTGGGGGCCATAGTGCCTGGCGAGACCCACCAACAGGCCTCCAGAACCTGTATGAAACAAGTTGCTGGTACCCTGTAGGTCTGTCAAGTGACCCGCCGGGCCCGCCGGGGACTCGCGTGGGGCTGGGGTATGAACCCTGTATGTAAAATGATAAATCATGTATTTATGGGGGGGGCACAGGGGGTGGGTTATGTATTTAATAAATAGAATGATGTTTATTGTGGGCTGTGTATTGTTTTTAGTGTGGGTATTGGGGGTGGGGGGAGGGGGTATTGGCCCCAAGGGTATGTGGGTAGGCCTCCCTTGTGGGTAGTGGGTGAGGGTGGTTAGGCCTCACAGGGTGGATTGTTAGTGGGGGAGGGTATGTTGGCCTCCCGAGTGGTGGGTGAGGGTGGGTTAACCCCTTAATGACTGTAGCGGTTAATAACCGCTATGGTGATTAAGGGGTTAGGGGACATTACATTGGATGTTTTTATTCTTGTGTATGTCTTGCAGCATCGGAGGGGGCATGGGCAGGATGAAGATGAGTATGAAGACGGCCTTCATCATGGGTGCCTGTAAAAGGTAAGTGTAATATGTTTTAACTATATCTATTGAAAGTTATATGTATTTACAATGGGCAAATGCATTATTATCCATATGTGCATAATAGTAATTTTGCCCATTACTGTACTGTATGTGTGAGGGGGGTGTATTTAGTTATTAATATTGTTTATTATTTTTGGAGGCGCAACATTGTTACCGCAGGCCCGCAGGTACTACGGGACTCCCGCGGGGACCCCCGCACTCCCACGGGGACCCCCGCTTGGTGAGCCAGGGACCCCCGGATCCCCGTGGGGTCAGCTTTGGACACCCGCCGGCCTGTTGTATTGGTGTTGAACATGCAAAAAATTTAAACAAAGATTTTTTTCTAAGTCCTGCTTTTTTATCAACGGCCTTTAGCTGGTGAGCTTTATTCAGCGCAACTTTCACGTACGATCAGTTTGCGTTGCTTAGTGAATCCCGCAGAAGGACAGGATTCAGCGCAAACAGCTGATCGTACGAGCAAAGTTGGACTTTGAAAAAATTTCAATAAAAAGTCAGTTTTAGAGCGCAAAGTGCCTGTTAGCGCGGCTTAGTGAATAGCGTTCGGCGGAACTTCACGTTCTAAGAGCACTTTGCGCTCTTAAAATGACTTATCACTGCTTAGTGCATAGCCCCCAATGTCTCTAATTCTATCAGACAGGGTTTTGCCTGCTCCAATAGTGTATGTAGCTCAGCAGAAACTCTCGTCTGGTGGGCTCAGGCTAAAGCTGTTGGCGTGGAATAAATAGAATAGGGTGCCAGGAGCTTTTCAAAGGTAAAATTTATGGGGTGAAATTATCTTCATACAGCATAGACAATACAGGTTCTTCCTTAGGTAAGAGAGGTGCTCGCCTCCACTGGTCCCTACATAACCCAGTGTGATAAGATACAACCTTGCAGATTGCCTCAGAACTGACTCTCTATAGCTACCCAGGACACAGGTCCTTGCCCGGGTCTCAAGCCCCTAACTTTGGGCAGATTTGGTCTCAGCAGGAACTGATCACCCAGAACTGGACTATCTTCACCCTACCCATGGGTATGTAGCAAGGGCTGGCTCTTGGCTACCAATCTGCCCTCCCTGGCAGTAAGTCCTGTAAGAGCAGGCCTGCCAGTACCTATCATTGGGTTTCCCCATTCCCTGCAGTACACTTGAGTGACAGGGGGGAGGAGGTGGAACCAGGCCTGGGTTCTACCCAATCATGGGTGAGACCTAGTGCCCTCCTCCTTGCTGTATTTAAGGGGATAGCCGCTCAAATTTAGTCAGTGCCTCTCCCCACTTGAGAGAGGCAAGTCACACACAGTTTGCCTGAATACTGACCTTCCCTGTTCCTCTTCCCCTTGGGGAGAGTGAGTGTGTACCTTTCCCCTGATCCTGACAGAGCAAGGACTTCTGCTGCAGGGGCCCTTGACACATAGTGCAGGTCCATGGACTACCCTACAGCTGGATACAACACCAGAGACTGCTTTGGGCAGAAATCTGTCGTGACTGACTTGAGATAAAAAGAATAAACCGTCCCAGTTATTATACCTCCTGCCTGGTGTGTAATCTTTCTGTGGAAGGAGAGTAAATTGTGTTCTAACATGGGAGATTGCCTCCATACATCTGGAGCCTGCGTCAGATGGAGGCGCTGTACCACTGGAGATCTATGTTGGGTTTGTACCCCAGACGCCAGTCCTGGGTCCCCACAACCATCGGTGGATGACTCAGCCCTCCTGCTTACCAACAGGTCGCATGCACCACACATGCTGTAAAGGCAGAATCTCCCAGAGATGAGGGGAAATACTGTTACAGGTAGATTAGGCCTCAGCAGGAACTGATGTACTGCACCGACACACTTTATTCGAGCAAATACCCAGTATGTACCTGGCAGATACCTGGAATGCGCCGCTCCTCACCTCTGACAAGCCCCGTTGCGTTTGCCTTCCCAGCCTGGGTTCATGCCTGGCTGACGGGCGGCTGATCTGTTAAATGATAATGATTAGGATTTAATAGGCTGCAATGCTTCGCGTGTCTACCAGATGGCATAAATTCATGAATTGTAATGCAGTATATATATATATATACTGTGCAGTATTGCAGCCAGCGGGAATAAAATGCTTCAATCCCTGCCGGAAAATACCTCAATGCACTCGGGCAGAAAACAGTCACAAACCTCAATACACCCGGGTATACCCGAATTCGTGGGACTAGCCGAGCTCGAATAAAGTGTGTCGCCAGTGTATCTAGAACTGGAGTATCCTCATCCAGGGGTCTCATTAAACCCCTGGGTAGGACAGTACTCAGGGCAGAACCACACACTCAACTTGGAAAATCACAGCTTTATACCTGTGGAGTAGCCAACTTCCCTGCCCCAGTAACTGGGCAAATCTTGATGCAGCAAAGTCACTCACTCTGGCATGTGACTCCAACTGCTCTCAGGCATGTGCCTGAAAGCTGCAACATTGTACCTGTAACGGGTATTCCCCCTACCCCAATCTCAGATAGAGTTTATGTGAGGGGGAACCTATATGTTACCAGGTGTGGTGCAGGCTCACAGGAGGTCTGAGCCTCCGCTAGTGAGAGCCTGGGGTGCTTCTCTGGAACGTTTCTTCAGTCAGCGCCTCCACCTACAGTATGTAGGATTCTATAGGAATGTAGAATGGCCCTAGCATAGGAACATCCATAAAGTAACCAGCCCACACCAAAGGTTATGGCTAAAAGGGTTTACTATAGGGATCAGTAACATAACACACAATATCATCATATAGAGTATCAACAGCTCTATGCATAACAAAACATACATTGGGTGCAAGGGCACCAATATCCCCTTGGTAAAAGCCCTTGGCCTCTCCGCCCAATAGTAACACAACCATACAGTGCCCACAATAATCGGGTGCTCGGCACCAGTGTCCCAGTGTCCTGGACCCCCACCCAGATATGTGGCAGCGCTGCTCACGTGTGTATAGTTGGTGCACTTATAGATACCTGCCCTGCCACACGTCCGGCCCGGGTGTAATGCTCTTCAAAAAGGGTCTGACGCAGGAACGGGAACTTTGCACGTGGTGTCTCCCTCGCGGAAGGTCTCACCCACAGAATGTCTCTTGTAGTAGAGCCTGTCTGAGTCCAGACGCAGGCCATGATCACCGCGTGCAACTGGCACCGGTGATATCACAGAACACTGTATATACAACCCCCCCCCTCGCACTGAAGGGGCCTTTCCTGAAACTACCAAACTAACTGCTGTAGCTGCACTACAAAGCCTCACTGTCTCTTCTTGTCAGAGCACACAGCACTGCAGCTGTGTCATTGACAAGACTCAGACTCACCTAAGGTCAGGGTCCCTACCTAGGGGCCTTCCCTATGAACTTACCCACTAACCTAGTGGGGCCTACCTGGGGCCTGGGGGCAACCTGGCCTAGTGTAAGAAGCCACTTGCTCCTTACACACTTCCTCCCCCTTCCTTCTCTGACTGGTGTGGTCTCTGCAACATTGTATCTTTCTCCAACAGGAGAAGTTGCAAACCCTATTTGCTGGCTGGCTGCACATGATGTGGATGAAAGGGCAGTCCCCAGAGGCTGCTGGGAATTGTAGTCCACTCAGGACCTCTTTTGCATTGGGACCGCGTGCACTATCTTTACTGTGCCTGTGTGAAGCTGTAATGGCCGCCACTATGCTTATCTGCACATGCGCGACCTTGGGGAGTCCCTAGACTACGGAGCGCCATCTCTGCCCCTTCGCGCTCACTATATTGGTCGCCGCGTTGCATCTGCGAATGAGCAAGCCTCCGCGCCCATGCGGACATAACAAAGATGGCGGTGCCGTGCCTCTGATGCCACCGAGAGACGCGCTCGTCCCCGCAACTGCCTTCTCACTGGTAAAGGTAAGGGGAAGAGGAACGGGGAACCGGGGAGCCAAAGGGTACCTGGCTACATACCTATACTGAGGAACTCACTCACATGCAGGGCCATGTGCTAATGATTAACTTTAGCACTGCCTGCTGTTACCAGGACTTGCAATGCAAGGACAGATGATTATACAGTAGTAGGGTGCTACATAGGTATTAATTACACGATATATAAGTAAATGAATGACCAAATTAAGTAATTAATCCAACTAAGATTACACTAACTGTAAATTCTGGTAGTTTCTTAAATTGTTTTGACACTATTTTTACACAGGGTAATTAAAATCACAGGAGACGAAATCTGTGCTGACCTATACAGAACATCTAACCATCATGGTAGAATACAAACATGCTGAGCTAGCTGCAAATAAGTTTATTCTACCTCAAGCAATTGTGCGTAGAAGCCATAATTGACTTTCTGCAGCTGTTAATGCATTTTAATGTAATCTGGTTTATCAGTCAATTGTTTATTTGCATAGTTTGAAGGCATCTGTAAACCCATTTGATTAGAGTTTTGTCAAGCTACCGCTGATGAAAGATTGTTTTTACAAATATAAACACTATCCATTCATGTTTTACTAAGCTCATATGAGGGTGAGTTAAAGCAGCAGTCCAAGCTGCTGTTCCCCCCCCCCCTGTAATAATGTGCATCAATACAATCCACAAAATGATAAGTAATTAGTTAAGTTGCCGATCGATCCGTTCAGTGAAGATTCGGCTTGGGGGCTCACTAAATGGCTGCAGAGGAGTATTCTGCAATGAGTGGAATTCATTTGCATATTAGTATGACAAAGTTCTGTGGGGAAGATCATGTGACCAGGCAGTCACTAGTTACAATTAGTGCCCTGCTAGAGAAAGTACAGGGCTCAAAAAGGGGTGTGCCAGAGCCTATTTCAGAAGAGGAAGGGGATGTGACTTTGTAAATGGTTGCTATAGAAACAACAAAATGCGTGTTACATTATAATACATTTAAAATGTCATCTAGAGTGGTTTTAAAAAAATAAAAATAAACGCTACTGTCGTGGAACAGGATTGTTTATTTCTGTTCCCCCCTTTGCAGCTCTCTCACTTGCAGCTTTCTATATTTCAGTTGCATGCTTCTCTGCTCTGAAAACTCACAGTGCCTGTGTAAATGATACATTTGTTATATGTCCCCTTTCTACACAGCCTGTAGTCTTGGTTGCCCTAGCAACCTCCCAGTTCTCTTAGCTGAGAATGGGTAATCCAACCCCCCCTGTCTCTGTTGACAAAATAGTTTAGTCCTGAGACTATTCCTGTCTCCCAGGCACCCCTCACTTCCTTTTCAATCCTGAACTGGCTGAGTGTTTACATCTTATGCTACACACCTCTTGGCAAGGCATTATGTTATTACCTGCCTCTGATTACAAAGCACCCACACAGAGACGCACTCTCTCACCACATCATACCACTTACAAGTGCCTGTATACGTTTGTTGCTTTTCCAATAAAGATAAGAAAATATCACAGGACTAGGTGTGCTTTGGAAAGGGAAAGTTAAGCTATCTGGCCATACTTATATAGAGCATATACCCTGCATATACAATTATTTTCTCGTAGTACAGAACTGATTTCTATAAAAAAAAAACACATGTAGGATATTGCTTGGACTGCAGATTTAAATTTGTAGATGCTTGATGCCAGTATGAGAATAACATTCTCAAAAGGTAACTCATTGAGATGTCTCTGTAATCCATGCTCTATCATATTTTTAATGTTGTTGAAACATAAAATTGACATGCAACAATCACATTTTAAAGCAATGTTGCTATTCATATTACTTTGCTGTATACAAGAACATAACAAGGTTGTCACAATTACTGTCATTTAATAGAACAATGCTGTTATGTAGCTATTTATAACTATAGATGTAGCTACCAAGATTCGACAATTTCTCAGACCAATCTAAGTGCCATCTGCCATGTTCCTCGCGTTATTCACTGAATCAATTTCCCATGGTCTGTCAATCGCACCTTTATTTACTTATAATGGTCCGACCGTCACTGCTACGCTGCTACGCTGCTACGCTGCTACGCTGCTACGCTGCTACGCTGTCACTGCACTGCTACGCTTAGTACACCTCTGACATTGGGTCATCTCCACCCGATTGGCAAGGTTTCTAATGAAGGTAAATATAATGTACTACACAGTAGTAACTTTAATTCCCAATGACACCCATACTGTACTATAATGTATGTGTACAGTATGCGTGCCATAGCCCGTAAATGCTTGAACACATGCACACTAGAGCGTGAGTCCACGCCTGCGCACAACCTTTACAGTATTTGAAGCATTATCATTTTTTGTTTTTTACAGAAATTAAACTGTCAAATCGACAATTCGAAAATGATGAAGATGATGTTGGTGGAAGTCAAAAATCACAGTTTTTTAAACTTTCCCTTTTTTAACTTTTATGCAGTATTACCAGTTTTACGATTTTGAAAATATGTCATGCTTTTTTGCACAGCACATAATGTACAGTACTGTACTTTATGTGATCGATAGATTACTGTCATCACCTTTAATAAAATGTGACACCAAAATGTTGCATGCTTTAAATTCACTTCCGAAAATGTTTCACGCTCTGGCTGTAAACTGTTTAATTTCACTTCCTGATTCCAATTCTCACACATGTGCATAGGGCAAAAGTCTGGGTTTGAAGACTAGTGAACTGTATAATGCCTTCACAACCCACAGCCAATGGGACATTGAACTTATTAAAAATATATATATATTTATCAAAATAAGGAAAGAATAATTGTGGGGCTTGTAAAAATGTAATGTCATGGTGGGTATTGGTTCTATTTAACCAAATATTACATTTTACAATCATCACATTTTTGTTTGTCAATGAAATTGCTTATTGTGTAAACTTTATCTTAGCATGTGCAATTTATTCTGGATCATGAAACTATTTATATATATATATATTTTTTTATATATATATATATATATATATATATATATATATATTTTTACTGTGTAGAGTTTTTGTCACTTTTTTTACCCACCATAACTTAACTAATGGGGTCATGCAGTAAGCGGCGGAAAATTGCATTCGCCAGGGGTTTGAATTCGCCATGTTTTTGGCCTGTTGACCTCGCTATATGCAGGAAGGGCCGAATCCCTGGCGAATCACAGCGAGAGCAACATTCCCAAACATGGCGAGTAACCGATGGTGAGACAGTCTGCCTGGCGAGAAGCTGCCGAGAAGCCGTCTCCTGCCGAGATGTGTCTGCAGCAGAGAGAGATCCGTCGCTCTCTCGGAGCAAACATCGGCAACATTAAAAAATATTTTAA
The DNA here is from genome assembly GCF_040206685.1 of Ascaphus truei. Taxonomy (NCBI): domain Eukaryota; kingdom Metazoa; phylum Chordata; class Amphibia; order Anura; family Ascaphidae; genus Ascaphus; species Ascaphus truei. The sequence continues at coordinate 196,132,233 of NC_134484.1, read as the reverse complement.
ATACAATTTTATTCATAGTGTAGATGTGCAGGGGGTCTCCGGAGCTGAACCGCATTGGTTTCAGGTCCGGGGACCCCCTGCTTCCCGAGATACAGGCCCCGTTATGAGGTGCCGGTATCCCTCTGCATTTAAATGTCCCGATCACGTGACAGCGGAATGTAAACAAAGCAGAGGGATACCGGCACTCCATAAAGGGGCCTGTATCTTGGGAAGCAGTGGGTCCCCGGACCTAAAACCAAAGCGGTTCAGTTCTGGAGACCCCCTCCACATCTACACTATGAATAAAACACACAGCTCAATAAACAATCATTCCTTACCTTTGCGGCTATCTGCTATGGTACCGAAGCAGCATGAATGTATTTTTAATAATAGTGTACTGTGAGCAGGGGGTCCCCTGAGCTGAACCGCATTGATTTGTGGATCAGGGACCCCCTGCTTCCCGAGTTACAGGCCCCGGTATGTGTCATCGGGTGCCAGTGTCGCCGCCATCTTTATAGCGTCCCATATGCGACGTGCCCGCTATAAAGATGGCTGCGACACTGGCACCAATGCCCCAAACCGGGGCCTGTAACTTGGGAAGCAGGGGGTCCCTGATCTACAAACCAATGCGGTTCTGCTCAGGGGACCCCCTGCTCCCGCACAATATTATTAAAATACATTAATGCTGCTTCATTACCATAGCGGATATCCGCTATGGCAATGAAGGGGTTAAGGCATAATAGCATGTTTATTGGGGACATTGCCCCCAATAAACATTGCAATAAACAACATACCCCCCCTGTGCCCCAACAATCCCTATACCACAGTACATATATTACATTTTTGGGATGCACAGCAATGATACTATAGGCCGGCGGTGGCCCTTGGGTGTTCCCCGCAGGCATGCAGTACCAATTCTGTGCCCCCCCAAAAATATTAAACAACACATAAATACTTTTCAATAAATACACCCCTCCTAACACATACAGTACAATAATGTGCAAAATAACTATTATCCAGATATGGATAATAGATTATTTGCCCATTATGAAACATAGCAAACATGCATAAATAAAAACATGAAATGTTAATCTTAAAATCACCACATTGCATCTTACAATTAAACCAACAGCTTGACAAATGTATATCAAATGTCACACAATTGCATTCAGTGTATACATGATGCAATTAATGTGTGCATCATGTAACACTATGCAAAATCAATTTCAAAATAAAATACACTATGCCAGCCACTATACATACAATGCCAGCCACAAATTCAACATTTGTATGCTCTTGTATTGCCCTTGTATGTTATGTTTATATATATGTATAGACATACAGGGATAATAATTGATTGATTTGCTAATGTTGATGTTTTTTCATGTATTTCAAATTTATTTAGCTGCTTTATTTCTACATTGTGTGGTAATGTCATTTTTATTGCTCTTTGCAGGAGTATATTTCAGGGTCTTGCTTTTGAATAATGACTTATTTCTGGTAGTTAGATTTGTATGATGGTGGTTACTTTGAATTTGAATTATTTTCTCATTGGTTTGTATTTAGGAATTGAATAGTGAATTGTATAATTGATTGGGATTGTATTGTAATTGATGTAGGAAATTGATTGATGGTAAATGTATTTATGTTTACTTGCTTTGTTTCTATTTGAATTTGTGGCTGGCATTGTATGTATTGTGGCTGGCATAGTGTATTTTATTTTGAAATTGATTTTGCATAGTGTTACATGATGCACACATTAATTGCATCATGTACACACTCAATGCAATTGTGTGACATTTGATATACATTTGTCTAGCTGTTAAACTTAATTGTAAGATGCAATGTGGTGATTTTAAGATTAACATTTCATGTTTTTATTTATGCATGTTTTATGTGTTTTATAATGGGCAAAATAAATCATGTATTTATGGAGGGGCACAGAGGGTGGGTTATGTATTGAATAAATATAATGATGTTTATTGTGGGGCTGTGTATTGTATTTCTTGTGGGTACTGGGGGTGGGGAAAAGGGTATTGGCCCCAAGGGTGTGTGGGTAGGCCTCCCGCCTGGGTTAGTGGGTGAGGGTGGTTAGGCCTCATGGGATGGGTAGTGGGGGAGGATATTTAGCCCTCCCGAGTGGTGTGTGAGGGTGGGTTAATCCCTTAATGACTGTAGCGGTTAATAACCGCTATGGTGATTAAGGGTTTAAGGGACATTACATTGGCTTTTGTTATTCTTGTTTATGTTTTGCAGCATCGGAGGGGGCATGGACGGTTATGAAGATGAGGATGGCCTTCATCGTGGCAGCCGGACAAGGGTGAGTGCAATATGTATTGAATGTATTTATTGTTCTTTATGTATTTTAAATGGGCAAAAGGACTATTATCCTAAGCTTCATTTTGCAAAGCCAGTATAACCAGCCCCACACTGATGAGACCCATTAAGTTCAAAACAGCTGTCTGTGGGTGGGTTTACAGGCTATGCATCTTAACCCAGGCTGTGCTCAAAGCTGTGAATTGCAGGAAGCAAAAGCTTACAGGGGACCATGTTATATGGGTTTGAAGCAAAAGGTGGAACTGTGTGCTCATTTGCATGTCATTTCCAAGAATCCCTTGCTGCAGTGGAACACTATGTGCTGGGTGATAATGGTGAAAGGCAGGGTTGTAGACCTGTCTAAGACATGCAAATGAGCATACAGTAATATTTTCATTTGATATATATATATATATATAATTTTTTGGCTTTATGCCTTTTTTCAATGCTAACATTATTAACCTTTGGTACAGTACACTTGATACACTGTACAGTAAATTAACAGAATTATTCCACACAAACGTCTCAGGCAGTGATAACTTTTAATTAACTTTGAAAACACATAGTTTTCCCTGCTTCCATCTGGTCATCTCAGTAGACAAACCAGACTCACTGAGCACACACACGCACACTGACTGAGGCAGCGATAACTTTTAATTAACTTTGAAAAACAGTGTGCACTGTTTTTTTAACCCGTGGTATGTTTCCTTGCAGTACATAAAACAGACTAATTGAGTTGCACCTTCCCCCACATCACCACTATCAACACCTACAGTACTGTAGTCTCTCCCCCGAGCCATAGGCATTTCACACCGACAGACACACAAAGGTTTAATGTTTTGGCTGTACGCCGTTTAATTTAACTTCCTGGTTCCACTTCTCACGCATGCACATAGGGAAAAAGTCCGGGTTTGAAAATTAGTGAACAGTCTAATGCCTTCACAACCCACAGTACCAATGGGACATTGAACTTCGAAATAAGTAGAGAATAATTCCTGGTTTTAGAAACACATAATGTGATGGGTATTGGTCATATTTAACCAAATATTATATTTTACAATCACCACCCAAGGCTGCTAAACCGAGCAATCTTATCTCATCTTGTGATTGAGAGAGCTGGGATTTGGCCAAGCTATTGAGTATTATTATTCAAACAGTACAATAGGCTTGGACCTGACCCCCTCCCAGGTGCATGCTGGATTTCTGTGAAAGAAAATAAAGGGGCAAAGGTAATTACTGCAGGATTAGGGTACTATAGGCCTAGACTGCCTTACAGTATTAAGAGTCACACAAAATAAATGCAATTTTAGTTACAGTACATGTTATACAGTATCCTGTTTCTAATCAGTGATACACAGATTAATAATATCTGAAATATTAACCACATACAGTACAGTACATTACTATTCTTTTAAAGAAATAAAGGAAAAGGTGAGAATTACTGCAGACATGGAATGATTACTTAACATTTAATTTAAGGGATTTTGTCACATACTTTGTAAAAAATGGAACGTCACATGGTACAGGAACCAATGGGATTGTCTTCAATCCCACTGGCTGTAGGACTGTGTGATGGCAGCCATGTGGTTTTAAGGATATGACGAACCTCCCTTGGAGATGACATCACATCCTTAATTTTTTTAAAAGCCTGTCACATGATACAGCTTCCAATCGGATTGGACCTGTACCATCTGACCCTAAAATGTGATGTCACAGTCCTTAAATAAGGCTGCTCCATCTAATGTTAGTTTAGGAAGCCGTCCAGTCAACATTCATTTTGGATTTAACATGGGGATTCAATGGATTACAATGGAAAGAAGATTGAAGATGGAAGAAAAGAAGATAGAAGAAAGAAGATTTTCTTACCTGATTGACGATCATCGCCGAGGATGTTGGAGGATGGTGTCTTTGGTTGAGAGCTTCCTGATACCCTGAGATTCGGACATGAAGACTTCTAAAGGTAAGAAAAATATTGAATGTGTGTAATTTTATTTTTTCATGTTTTTTTATTGTATTTTTTAATTTTTATGTTTTTGCTTGTCCATTGACTGCTAATGTGTGACAGACAATACATTTTTTGGCAAATGCTTGTTTTGAATTAATGGTTATGTTTTATATTTCTGTTTATCGGTTTGAGTTAAATGTTATGTATTTGTAGGGCTTTCTTTAATTACATTTTTGGATTGTTTAGGTGTTAATTTCATTGTTATGTTTGTTAGGGGTTACATTCCGCTATTGTTGATTTTTTGGGGGCCTGTTGTTTTTTTATTTTTATTTTGCCCATTGACTGCTATAGTGGCTTATCATGCCCATATTATATGCTCATATTATATGGGCATGATGTATCATTATGCCAATCAATGGGTAGTGGGTGGGGGTACTTATGCCAGGGTGGGTGGTTAGGCCTCCCGGGTGGGTAGCAGGAGAGGGGGGTTAACCCCTTAATTACTATAGCGGTTACTAATCACTAACATGATTAAGGTGTTGGGGGCCATTAGATTGTATTTTATCTTGTTGTGTTCCTGCAAACAGAGAACATGAATGCGGAGGATGATTATGAGGATGCCCTGCTTCCTGGCAGGGGTAAGTAGAAGTTTTATTTACTTTATGCTGCTGTTTATTGTTTTATTTTGAATGGAAAAATGTACTATTATCCAGATCTGGATCATAGTAATTTTGCCCATTATTGTACTGTAATGTTAGGGTTGTTGGGGGGTAGAGGGTGTGCCCATTCCTTGCCTTTGGGATATCTTTGCTTCCATTTTTGGCATAGGTAACCACACTGGCAATGAATGGGTGTATTGCTTAGTATTGTGTTTGTATTGCGTTTCAATGTTTATTGTGGGTAGCGAGTGTGGGGGAAGGTGGTATTTTGCCCATGGTGGATGTTTATACCTACCGGGTGGGTAGCAGCAGGGTTAACCCCTTCATTGCCTTAGCGGTATTAACCACTAAGGTAATGAAGGGGTTAACTCCTCCCACAACCACCACCCCCACTAGGCCTAAACACCTATCATGGGACAAATACTACCTTCACCCACTCCCGCTACTCACAATAAACATGGCAATGGTAGTAATCCCCTTCATTGCATTAGTTGTTAACCACTAAGGTAATGAAGCTGCCTGTAAATGCATATTTATTTAATCGGATTGATGCCGGGGGTCTACGGAGCTGGAATTAATGTGTATCAGTCCCAAAGATCCCCAGCATCAATCCGATGCAGGAAAAAAGCATTTCTTTTCTAAGTCCTGCTCGCAGATCGTATCTCGCTGCCCTTTGCTGGCGAGATGAATCTTTGATTAACACGCAATTCCAGAGTGCCGATTATCTCATCGGAGCTACTAGAACTGTGTGATTTCAGAAAAATGCGATTTGCAGATGTTTTGCATCTCCCGTGTGATTTGTTTGGCCAGGAGAGAGAAATCATCAAAAAAAGGCCTTTTCCGCACGATTTATCCAACCCATCAAGGCTTTCTGAATAGCTACCTAACAACATTTTGTGATAGCTGCTCAAAATCCTTCGACAAGTTGGTTATCGAAGCTACAAGAATGAGGCCTAGTGTTTTTCACTGTTTTTTAGATCAAAGACAAAACTGTGTTCTCACAGTTTTGTAGCAGATATTTTTGGAATATGAATCAATAATGGTATAACAGTTCTATGAAGTAATTTGTTGTGTGTAATGTGTACACATGAGACATAATAAAGGGTATTCTTGTTTAGTCTGTCTAGATTTCCTCCTGTGAGAGTCTTGACATTTCCAATGCTTCAACCAATCAAAAACCATTGCATGCATATAAATGCTAATTAGAATATTTGCAAATGTACAGCAGAGATTGTGACTATTCTAACACAAACCAGTGGCAAACGCCAAAAAGACCGAGGTACACCCAGGTACATGCTGGGTACATGCCTTATCCTTCTTCTCTCCTCAGGTAAAATCCATCTCTAAATCCTCTCATTGAAGCCTTTGCTGTGTGTATTATAGTATATGCAAGTGATACAATGCTAGGTAAAAAACATATTTGAATGCTGTTTTCTTTCTACCCCTAATCAAATTAAGCATTGACACCTAGGCAGGGAACACCCTGTGTAGAAAACCATCTGTTTGAATGTGCCTCAGATGTGCTAATTAAGCAGACAGAACCAAACTGTCAGGTGACCTTTTAGGCCCATATAAACCCAGTCAGAAAAGCTAGTCTGCCTGCAGCCCATGACCAAGTGGCCCATTATAATTGGCAGGACTACTGCACAACTGAAGTTTAAAAGGAAGTTGTGAAGAAGTGGACAACACCTATTGGCCCTGATTCCTGCATTTGAACTACGCTGGAAAGGAGGATATCATCTATACCAGACTGCATCATTACTGCTGTGATGCTGCCTTTACCATTTATATTTGCTGTGACTTCACTTCTTCTCAAATTATGCACTTCTTTTTACCAGCCTCAGTATGCCTCTAACTCTATTCATATATCTCCATTTCTCCTTCCTTCACCACTTCTCTGTTCACATGAACTCCTTTCTAACATGCGTACTCTGACACCACACAGCTATATCCCCTGCACAAAAAAACACCCCTACAAATCATCCTCACACTTCCTCTTTCTATCCATGCTTCTCCTCTTTGCTTCTGGGGATATCTCTCCCAATCCTGGTCCCTGCCGTATTCCTACATGCGCTCGTCCTCGCCTGCCAATTGCAACCTCTACTCCTTCTGGTGTCAACCCCTCCAACCCCATACTCATCCCCTGCCACCCTCCCTCCTCTCTCCCTTTCTCCTGTGCCCTTTGGAATGCTTGCTCCCTTTCTAACAAGTTCCTCTCTGTACATGACTTTTTTCTCTCTCACTCTCTGCTCCTATTTGCTATAACTGAGACCTGGCTCACTCAGTCTGACTCTGCTCTGGAAGCTGCCCTCTCTTATGGTGGCCTTTCTTTCTCCCACACTCCGCGCACTGACGGCAGGGGTGGGAGCGTGGGGCTCCTGCTCTCCTCTCTCTGTCGTTACCGAACCCTTCCTATTCCTCCATCTCTTGCTTTTCCCTCCTTTGAGGCTCACACTGTCCAGATCTTCTCTCCTCTCCCTGTCCACATGGTGGTCATCTATCTCCCATCTACCTCTATTCATCCTCCTTCTGCCTTTCTTTCTCACTTTTAATCAATGCTCTCTTTCTTTCTCTCCTCAGACTCCCCTGTTCTTCTCCTTGGGGACTTCAATTGCTACATTGATGACCCCTCTCTCCCTTGGGCTTCCCGTTTTCTCTCTCTAACCTCTTCTTTTGGCCTTCAACAGTGGACTGCAGCCAGCACCCACAAGGATGGCCACTAATTAGACCTGGTTTTCACTAAAAACTTCTCTCTCTCCGATTTCTCCATTTCCCCTTTTCCTCTCTCTGACCATCACCTCATCTCATTCTCTCTATCTCGCTTCTCCCCTTCTCCACATCCATCTACCCCCCGGTTCAGCAGAAACCTGCGCTCTATTCACTTACCTGACTTTGAGTCCACTTTATGCTCCTCCCTCACCTCTCTCAGTTCTGCTACAGACCCTGACAACCTTGTCAGGAACTACAACTCTGCCTTGTCCTCCTCTCTTGATCTACATGCCCCGCCTTCTCTCTGCCGCTCTCGCCCTTCTAACCCTAGCTAAATTCCCACACGCGCATGCTACGTTCCTCCACTCGTTCCTCTGAACGCCTCTGGAGGAAATCTCATACTCTCGCAGACTTCCTTCACTACAAATTTATGCTATCCTGTTTCAACTCTGCCCTCTCGCTAGCTAAACAAGCCTACTTTTCTCCACTAATCAACATGCACAAGTCTAACCCACGCTGACTGTTCTCTGTCTTTGATACTCTACTCAAACCACCCTCAGCTACCTCTCCTTCCTCCATCTCCGCTCAGGACTTTGCTGACTATTTTAAGGAAAAGATGGAATCCATACGTCAGAACATCCCCCTGTTTCTTCCTCCCATCCTACACCTCTTCCTAACTCGCCTCCTGCCTTCCTTGACTCTTTTTCCACTGTCTCAGAAGAGGGTGTGTCGCTGTTGATCGCCTCTTCTCCCTCTACCACTTGCTCTCTTGACCCCATTCCCTCCATCTCCTAAAACCTCTTTGTCCTACTATAATCCCTATGCTCACACACATTTTTACTCCTCCCTCTGCTCTGGAACACTTCCATCCTCCTTCAAACATGCAGTAAATATTGAAGAGAGAGAATCCAATATAGCACTCAGGTTCGCATTCTGAAGATGAGTGAATGATTTAAAACATAATCTTTATTAGTAGCAACGTATATAAAATAATGGATGATAGAACAACGTACTGGAGGTAGGTTGATCCTAATAAATGATAGCCATATTGGCTCCGGATCCGGCTAGTTAGTGTGTACCAGATAATTTTAATAAACCACTGGTAACAAGACAGCACAGAAATCCTGGTATGGACCTGTGTAATGAGTGAATACTCTGGGTGTGCCCAGGTAGGTACTGAGGCTACAGATCACAAGGGTAATGGCTGCATAGACCCTAGTATGACATGGTAAATGTGACCAGTAGTGACTGATAGACATATAAAACAAATACACTATGTATATCAGTGGTGGTAATTGTGCAATCAGCTATACTCCTCTGTAGAAAAATCACATATCCAAAACAGTGTCAGAATGACCTAAGGTAACCCTCTGAGTGCTGTTCTGCAGGAGTGTATTGACCTGCAGTAACCTGCGTGGCTATAACCAGAGGTGAGTACCCTGACTGTAGGTCATCGAAAAGGTCAGTAGGACCCCAATATGGGAGGCACTGATGTGGAAGACAAACATAAAGCTTGATCATATATCAGAGGTCTAGGAGCGGTGATGCACTCCTACTGTGCTTCAAGGGTGGTAAAAAGGTGATGCCTAATAAATAATCATGTAAGTATATAATGATAGTGTTAAGGTCCAGAGAGACCCTAGTGGAAATTATGTCACCACTCTGAGGTGGTGGTGGTCTGTGTACAGGATTTGGGAGCTACCTGATGCAGACATGCCAATACTATTTGGTAAGTAAACAGCAAATGAAGCGGTGAGGGGTGGATAAATGTATAAGTGCAGACATGATTCATGGTGATGTATGGCTGAGAAGATTGTATCGGCCGTCATAGAAATGGGGTATACAGAAACCCCTCATTGAGGCCTCTGGGTGATAGTGTCCCACGTAGGAGTGCATCACCGCTCCACTATGCATGCATCTGACAACAAAGCAATAACCACACACAATTACAGTCAGATCTTTATTATATTAGTGTGCTGGATATGCAGTCACATACATTGGTATACTTACTGTGCCCTGTAACAGAACCAAGCATATCACGGCACACCAGGGGTTAATCTATGACGTCATCTCTGGGGGCCCTATATATACCTGCCTACCTGCAGGGTATCCTTAGTGATACTTACCATTCGCCTTGAGAAAGCCTCTCGCGAAACGCGCGCGTCGGCTCCAACCTCCCACGTGCACGAGCAGATCAGTCACTGCCTCCGCATGATTTTCTGAACCGCGACTTGATGCGGTAGTCTGCTTGTGCCTTACCATACAGGGTAGAAGTGCTCCGACGGTCACTCTTAGCCTCGTTCAGTAGTGTTTACAGGGTTAGTGCTCCTATGTATATGAGTACTGAGTTACGTTGCCTGCAGCAACACTGAAGCTGCGCTGCTGTGTCCGGATTCCTTCACAGCAGCAGTGAGGTTATACCTTCCTGTTAGTGTAACAGCCTAGACCTCTGATATATGCTCAAGCTTTACACTGGCGACACACTTTATTCGAGCTCGGCTAGTCCCACGAATTCGGGTATACCCGGGTGTATTGAGGTTTGTGACTGTTTTCTGCCCGAGTGCATTGAGGTATTTTCCAGGCAGGGATTAAAGCATTTTATTCCCCCTGGCTGCAATACTGCACAGTATATATATATATATATACTGCATTACAATTCATGAATTTATGCCATCTGGTAGACACGCGAAGCATTGCAGCCTATTAAATCCTAATCATTATCATTTAACAGATCAGCCGCCCATCAGCCAGGCATGAACCCAGGCTGGGAAGGCAAACACAACGAGGCTTGTCAGAGGTGAGGAGCGGCGCATTCCAGGTATCTGCCAGGTACATACTGGGTATTTGCTCGAATAAAGTGTGTCGGTGCAGTATGTTTGTCTCCCAGATCAGTGCCTCCCATATTGGGGTCTGTAGACGGACGTTCACAGAGGTACACAATTGGAGTCGTTATAATGTGAAATTATAATAGGCTTTATTGTGCCTTGTCCTTTTCATCAGGAAATTATCCAAACACAGGGGGGAACAAAGCTTCCATTCACTTGGGAGTATTTCTAGTGAAATCCTTGCAATGAGTTCACATCTCCATTAGTTAAGCATTTCTCCCATTCCAAACACATAGCATGAAAATAAGCAGATATAAGCAGTCTCTTAGTAATGAAAGTCTTATCTGTTTATCAGCTGTAGAGTAAGCTTCTCTGCTCTCCTGGAACCGCACCCGTGCGTGCACAGAAAAATATCAGCATCCAGACTCTTGCGTTCTTCTCAAGGATGTCTTCTTTCTACCCCCTTTGTATCTAAAGCCCTCTCCCGCCTTAAACCTTTCTCACTGACTGCCCCACACCTCTGGAATGCCCTTCCCCTCAATACCTGACTAGCACACTCTAAATCCACCTTTAAGACCCACCTTAAGACACACTTGCTTAAAGAAGCATATGAATAGTACTGTAGATATTCTGAACACATGATACATAATGCTTGGCCCCCTGCAGACGCACTTACCAGAACTCCCTCCTACTGTCTCTGTACGTTCTCTCTACCTACCAATTAGATTGTAAGCTCCTCGGAGCAGGGGCTGCTCTTCCTTAATGTTACTTTTATGTCTAAAGCACTTATTCCCATGATCTGTTATTTATATTATCTGTTATTTATTTGATTACCACATGTATTACTACTGTGAAGCGCTATGTACATTAATGGCCCTATATAAATAAAAACATATAATACAACGTGCCTTAAACTAGACCCAGCATTTCTGCATTAATTAATGGCCCATCAGATTAACAGCGGGGGTCCCTGGCAGTCCCATTCAAACTGAATGGGACTGCCAGGGACCCCTGCTGTGTTAATCCTATGGGTCATTAGTCAATGCAGAAATGCCTTAAATTTGTCTTAAACTAGCCAGATTACACCCTGCACATACCCAGAATGTAACCGGCTAGTTTAAGGCAAGCTTTAGAATAGTTGTGGTCTCGTCTGTAATCTTTGCTGCAATTATATAAATGAATTGTAATTCTCACATTATTTCATAAGGAATCTATTGGCTCTACTTGTAGTTGTGTGCAAAATTGTAGGTCTAAAGTGGAAGGACTATCCAGATTCTGTTATCCATATCCAAATGTTGATCACAGCATACAGTAGTGTGAGCTCAACATGATCAGTCAAATCATACAAATATGAGAAATACATAAATTTCCCCTTATAATGAAAAAAAAATATTAAACAAATTTAGGACTGCATTTATTGCTGAAAGTTTTTTTGTATTTATTCCAATGGATCCCAAATACTGTACTTGACATTACAAAAAACTTAGATACTACAATAAGGCAATCCAGATTTGTCTTATTTTCAATTGATAATCTCCATCTGTATTATGCCTGCTCTGGAGATTTTCCATAAGAATGGTTTAACATGTTTGATGAAGTCATAGCATTTGTTCAAGACTAAAGAGATCTGTTCAAGAAAGTGATGAATATGGATGCATTTGATTTTGTAGCTCTAATCGTGTAAACAGTAGATGAGGTGAAAATATTGGTACTCAAGGGACGCCTAAAAAGAGCTTCTGTGCAATTACTGTACATATTACAAGGTCTGATTGAGTAACTATTTATATTTTTTGCAAGTTTGATAGTTGCAGATTCATGTTAATTTCTGTCGTTGAAAAACTAACATGATGGAAAAAAATTATGCTGCTTTTTTCATCACCTAATTAATTTACATGATTTATTACATGCCATGTGAGGCTGTATATCGTCTGACTAAAACACTAGATAAGATAAGAGAATACAGTATAGAAGAAAATACCACCAACTTCATTTGCTAAACTATAAAGCAATTTGAAAAAGAATGGGAAAAACAAAATCCTACCGTAAACTTTTTAATACATGAGACAAAGGGAGACGATGAGATTTTGTCCCAGATTTATTAACATTTGCTGTGCATGAGTAAATACTGACCTTTTGTCAGTAATACTGACACAGTCAAATCACAGACCAAATCTTTGAAGTCAAAGAACAATTGAACCCAAATCCAGCACATGAAACTAGAAGTTTACAATGAAGGTGTAATAAGGGAGATTCCAGGTAGGACCTCGGTGGGTAGAACAGCGGGGAGCAGGCAAGACTCGTCAGGGTCACAGGCAGACAGTAGATAGCATGGTCGGGGTCACAGGCAGAAGTCGGAGGCAGGTGGCAGATAGCTTGGTTGGGGTCACAAGCAGAGGGCGGAGGCAAGCGGTATGGTCCGGGTCCCAGCAGAGGTAAAAGGCAGGCGGCAGATAGTGTAGTCAGGGTCACAGGCAGAGGACACGGGGACAGGACTGGGACTCAGGAACAGGACTGGGACTCTGGAACAGGACTGGGACCTCTGGAACAGGACTGGGACTCAGAAACAGGACTGCGATTAGGGAACAGGACTGGGACTAGGGAACAGGAATGGGACTCATAAACAGGAAGCAGACAGGGACAAGCCAGTAAATAGGCAAGGGCCTTTAATATGAAATCAGGACTAAACATGGAACAGGTCAGATCAGCTCAGGTCAGAAGCAGGAGTTAGGATCAAAAAGCAAAGGCCAGGAGGAGCAGGAAACAGGAAACTATAAGGCAGGCAGAGGCAAAAGACAGGAGTACCCAAGAAGGAGACCAACAGAGGAAAACCCAGAGCAGACAGAAAGAGTAGCACACCCAGTGGGTAGACAAAGGAACTGTGAGAGGGAGAATTAGGAAACTATGTTAGGGCTATTGCTGATGTAAGGCCAGTAGGCACCACTTGACCACTCAGTCTGAATAATTTCTAAGCTGCTTTAAAGACCTATTTCTTCTGTGGCTTTTTCCATAATTTAGATACCGTTGAGTCTGTCCCAAGTTATTTTTAATATTTTTTTGTAAACGCATTCAACCCCCTTTGTAGAAACAAATAATTCTACATAATAAAACTAAGTTATTTTTAATACAGAGAGTTGGGAAGAAAAAGTACTCAAACACAGTAAAGAAAAGTCATGGTTTAACATGAGATATTCATAAGGAATTTCTCATTATAGTAAAAACCCTACAGAGAAGAATAAATTAGGTGCAGTGTATGACTTCTGATACATATTGTCTTATGTCTAAGGAAAAGATTTAATATTCTCTGAAGCCCCAGCTTTGGGTCCAACAAACATTTTCAGACATTCTTCTCCTGAAAAATTGCCATCATTTCACCTAATTCAATATATTTAAAAAAAAGTTTTACTGAAAAACGGAGGAGAAAATCAAAGAGGCTGTATCCCAATGTTAGTGTTACGGATCCCAGGTTGTATGGATTCAGAAGAATCTTATATTATATAAGTATCATGTGCATTTCAATGCAACTATTATTGAATAATTATAAGGGATCTATCCGAAACTACAAGATAGATACCGACAGGATATGATCTCACACCCCACTTATGCTACAGAGGCCATTTTGCTTTGTGGCATTCCTGCCCTCAGAAAATCAGCCTCTCTTTGGTTCGCCTTGCCAGTAGCTGCCTCCGGCCTTTAAATAGTAGGCAGTTGCTACTAGACATTGCTCGTGCAAAGTACTTGGTGCCTTGTTTTGTCTGAGCTCTGCCTTTGCATCTGTTTTCCTGTCTGTGCTTGGATTTTGTTTGGACCTTACTACCTCTTGCCAGCCACCTGCCTTGACCTCAGAACTGGACTTGACTACCCCTCGCTGCCTCGACCCCGGAACTGGACCTGACTACCCCTGCATCCGAGGCCTCTGATCCCAGGCCGAGGACGGTGTACTACTCCCTACCTATGCACTGCAGGCCCATATCCTGTCCTGCAGTCAGCAACGTTACAATAATAGGGATGTGCGAACTTGCCGATTTGCTTTGCCACTGTATTAAATTCAAAAATTAGCAATAGTTTAACTAGAACTTGTTTAACATCTAGTGAATTTGGCTCAAACTTGTTTTACTTCTAGCAAAATTAGGGCTTACCGTACTTGATAGGACTTACTGTACTTGATCACAAACATCATATGTCAGGCTATAGAATTGACTTTGTCTGTTACTGGGCAAACTGCTTGCAAACTTTTTTCTTTGGGAAAAAAAGGCACATTTTGTAGGGTTCACGAACTTTGGAGAAAAGTTTGCACAAATGTGTTGCTATTTTAGTAATAAAAATAAATCTGAACAATTTGTATAAAAATCCCCCAAATTATTAAAAGCAATAAATTTTTGTTATTTGATACAGATAAAGTGTAATTTATATTCAACCACCGCACTAAAGTGCACTACGAGTGGTCCGTACCTCATCCACGGCCTAGTCATGCACCTCATGCGCTGAGCCGCACGGTCTTCGTTTGTGGTCAGATGGAATTATTACTTTTTTTTTTCAACCAAAAAAGTTTTTATTGAGTGCATGGTACAATTCTCACATTTTCTACCAACCCATTGTCGTATATAACAGTACACATGCCAACTCATTTTATATTTAGACACACAAAAGACGTATGGGGTGACATACAGACCAACTAGACTTACAACCAGACTAAACATAGGGAAAGGCAGGGAAGGGGGGGGGGGGAACGGCAGGGAAGGGGGGGGTGGGGAAGGGTGGAGCAGCCACATTGTTTAGGGCACAATGGGGGGTATCCTTTGACAAACTTTGATAATCGTACTGGGGTCAAATACCACCTCATCAGGACCTTATACGCGTTCTCCTTTAATGTCGTGCAGATCGAGCTCTTAGCTGCCGCCGTGACAATATAGTCCCAGTCCTCGTCCTCTAGTGTGTCCCCCAGATCCCTTTCCCATCTAAGCTTATATTTTAATGTCACGTCAGCGTCAGGAGTCGGGCAGACCACCGCCTTGTACATCGTAGAGATAAGTCCCTTGGTTCCTGTTCCTATAGAACAGAGCTGTTCGAAATTAGTGCATTGAGCGCGAATGGGGAATTTGTCATAGAAAGCTCTTAGTTGGAGGTATCTAAAGAATTCTGCATTTGGAACTGATTTTTCAGATTTAATTTGTTCGAATGTTTTGATAGATATTCTACCCTCCAGGTGTCGTAGGTGAGTGTAGCCCTTCTGTGACCAAATAACAAAATCTTTCTTCTGCAGACCCGGGGCGAAATCAGGGTTTCCCAAAATTGGGGTCATCAAGGAGTGTTGTCTCATTAAGACGTGTTTATATTTGCTCTTGTCCCATACTGCCAACGAGCCGGCAATCGCGGGGAGCGGGTATTTAAAGTCCTTGCGGACCTTATTTGGGAGCCAGATCAGGTCCTGCAATGCCACCGGGGCACAGCAGGCCGCCTCCAGTTCCACCCATCGCCTCTGACTAGGGTGGGTATGCCACTGGATAATTTGGGTCAATTGGGCCGCTCTAAAGTATGATAACAGGCAAGGTACCGCTAACCCTCCTCTCGTTGTGGGCCGAATTAATGTGCTAGTTTTGATGCGGGGAGTTTTATTACCCCAGACAAATTTCGTCATTGCGGACTGCAACCGAAGGATCTCTTCCCTAATTATGGGGATCGAGAGAGTCTGAAATAGGTACAGAATTCTGGGCAGGAGATTCATTTTTAAAGATTGGATTCTGCCAATCCAGGATATGTTGTATCCTGCCCATTTCCGTAGGTCTTCCTTCAATGTCCGTATTAGTCTGGGGTAATTTGCCTTATAAAGGGCGCTTGATTGCTTTGTGATATTTATCCCTAAGTATTTGATGGAGGAGGTTTGCCACTTGAATTCAAAATTCACCGTGATCAGTTTCTCAGTGGCCCTAGGTAGGCTGATATTTAGGGCTTCTGATTTTGCCTGGTTAATTTTGAACCCAGAAATTATATTAAATTCCCCTAACAGTTGGAAGACGTTCGGCAGAGAGGTGAGGGGCTGTGATAGCGTGAGTATCACGTCATCAGCATACAGGGCCACCTTATGTGGCTGGTCGTTAATTTGGATTCCTGCTATGTTCGGGCTGAGGCGTATATGCGCCGCTAGGGGTTCAATGTATAGCGCAAAGAGAAGGGGTGACAGAGGACAGCCTTGTCTGGTGCCACTCTTAATCCGGAATTCTTCCGAGGGGAAGCCCTGGTGTCTGACCCTCGCCGTCGGCTCCCGGTACAGAGCTAGAATTGCCTCTATCATTCTCCCCCCCAGGCCGAACTCTCTCAGCGTCTCTCTCAAGTAGGGCCAATCAATTCTGTCGAACGCTTTTTCTGCATCTAGACTAAGTACCATAGACGGAATATGTTTTTTGTGCGCTAATTCGATCAGATCTATAATCTGTCTGGTGTTATCAGCTGCTTGTCGACCACATATGAACCCCACTTGATCAGGATGGACAAACTTGGACAACACCTGGTTAAGGCGGTTAGCTAATAATTTGGAGAAGATTTTTGTATCTGAGTTTATTAACGAGATCGGCCTATAGCTTTTACAGTCCGCTGGGTCTTTTCCTTGTTTGTGGATTACTGAGATAGACGCCTGGAGCATCGAACCTGGGATGGGGGCACCATCCAGGAAGGAATTACACAGTTTTAGTAGATGAGGAGCTAATATTTTGCGGAATTTCTTATAATATAGATTGGAAAAGCCATCCGGGCCTGGGGCCTTGGCTGCTTTTAATGACTTCATTACCTCTAGAAGTTCCTCGATCGTAAAATCTGCCTGTAGTGCGTCCCTCTCCTCTCTGGTCACTTTAGGTAATTGAGCCTCTGTTAAGAACGTCTTTAGTCTTGCTTTTGTGGTTGGCGTGTGTGCCACCTTCGCCCCATCGTACAGGGTTTCATAATATGATTTAAATTCATTAACTATTTTTTGGGGGTCCGAGGTCAGATCTCCCTGCTCTGTTCGAATTGTCTGAATTTGGGAGACTTGTTTTTTATCTCTTAGTTTGTTGGCAAGTAGGGTATCTGGCCTGTTTGCTTTCTCGAAAAATTTCCGCTTAGACCATGTCAGCTCCTTTTCAGCACGGGAAGTCAGCAAGATATTAAGTTTGGTTTTAGTGTCTAGCAACTCTTTAAGGGTCATTGCATCTTTGTTATTTTTATGTCGGGTTGAGAGGACTGCCAATTCTGCTTGTAACTGATTAATTTTTTTGTCCTTCTCCCTCTTTCGCCAGCTTGCAATCCTTATGAGCTCTCCTCTCAGAGATGCCTTATGGGCTTCCCATAGGGTAGCTTGCGAAGTCACGCTTCCCGTATTCTCCTGAAAATATTCCCTGATTTTATCCCCCACCTTTTGTGCAATTACAGGGATTTTTAGTAAAACTTCATTAAGTTTCCAGTTCGCCCCTGGTCTGTCTAGAATAAAATCGGAGCACCGCAGCTCTATCGGTGCATGATCTGACCACGAAATATCATGGATGCCCGAATGGGAGATCTGCGAAACCATTCTACTAGAGACAAAGATGTAGTCTATCCTACTATATCTGTCATGTGGGTGGGAGTAGAATGTAAATTCTTTGTCCTGTCGGTGTTGTTCCCTCCATATATCTAAAAGGTTAATTGTTCTCAGCCCTCTATTCCAGGTTTGCCTGATCTTTGAGTTGACTTTGCCACTCGGGGTGCATCTATCCATTGATGGATCTAGTGTCTGATTAAAATCGCCCCCTAGTATTATGCACCCCTGTGCCATCTTCCGGAGGACGGAGAAGAACCTTTCCAGGAAGGCTTCTGTGCCTGTACTTGGTGCATAAACATTTGCCAGTGTGACCGGCTGACCTCTGATTTCGCCGTTTATAATCAAGAATCGGCCGTTGTAGTCTTTTTTGATGGTCTTAATCGCGAAGGGCAAACGGTTATGCAGTAGTATGGCTACTCCTCTTTTTTTTTTGTTGGCTGAGGCTGAGAACCAATTCCTAAATCTATAGTCAATAAATGTTGGTGAACTAGTTTTGGAAAAATGAGTCTCTTGTAAGAGAATTATGTCGGGGTCTGTTTTCTTGTATGTCGCTATAGCTAGCCTGCGCTTCCCCGGACTATTAAAGCCTTTCACATTGTGTGAAATGACAATGATGTCTTTATTCATGTGTGTATTTGCAAACCTTCTCTCTATTGCAGTCAGCCATCGGAGCCCTCGATGTCAGCGATGAGGGTCTGTCAATTCTTTCTAGAGCTTCGGGCTGCCGCCTGAAAGCATAAGGGGGAATACATATTCTATGTTGACTTTCTCTCTGAACACTTTGCGCGTAAGGGTATTCCTTACTCCTATGCGGGAGTTCCTGGACCGGATTCCTCTCTGCAGAGACCTGTGGCTGTGGGGTGGGGATACAGAGGAAGACACATTGAGGGGACGCACATATACATATAACACATATTAAAACATTTAAGAACTGTCGGGTGAGTGGGCGAGAGCAAGCTCCCCCACTCTCCTTCTTTGCCTCACTTAGGCGTGCAGCCCTGACGGAGTCTGGGATGGCCCTCCATCCCCCTCTCCCGTCTCGAATGGCTGGCCTAAGGGGGTCTTGCATGGGCCACTCTCGGGGCTTTTCCCCTGCGCCCATGTGGAGACTCATGTTCAAGGCTTTCGTGAGGGGCAACCTCCCTCCCCCCTCCCTTATCCATGCTGTCTACTATTGTAACTCCAACCTCGTACTTGTCTAAGCTATTACTTTAAATCTTAACCCGTAAAATAACTTGTGGGGTATAACATACTACTTGCAACTGCTTGTCACTTCTGACTGCCTATCTTCTAGACTGCTTGTCACTGTTCTCTTATTATGGTATGTGCGTTGTAGCCTCTGGGTTCGGATCTATTTTGGCCCTTAGCTAACCATCCCAGTATAACAGCTTGTGCCTCTTTAAACTATGTGAGGGATCTGTGTGTTGAAGCCCTGTCTGTCTCGTGTAGGTGTAATGTGTGTGCTGGCAGGTCACTGTACCAACTTTATATACATCAAAGTTTTATTAGTCTTTTCTCCGCTGTGAGCTTTATCAGCCGACGGCCGTCACTGGGTGGGCCGCGTCCTGGTCCTCCCTTTTGCTGCTTCGCCCATCACTTCTTTCTGTCGTCTCTTTAAGTGACCGGCTGTGTCCTACCATACCCCGCTTCTCGCGAGATTTGTGCCTCTCCCGCCGCCGGCTGCCGGGGATTTCCTGTCTCCTTCGCCTGCCCCCTCCAAGATGGCGTCCGCTCCATTTCCGGTGACGTCTTTCCGGTGGGCGCCATTTGCCCTGCATCAGCCCGCGTGTGAGGATGTCCCTTCTCCTGTTCCCACGCTGATGCGCCCTCCACTTCCGTGAAGACGCCTCGTGGTGGAGCTGCTTCTGTGGTGCCATGCTGGGTGTCGTGCGTTTCACTGCGGCCGGCCATTTTCCTCTCCAGGTAAGGTTTTACCGTTTGCAGGTTTGAGGACTTTCTAGATCGTCTTTTTCCTCATCATTCGGCGGCACAGAACTTTGTGGACACGGTGTTAACAGTGGGCTTAGCGGTTTAGTATATATCTTGGCAGTTTTGGTGGTTCACCAAATGCAGAAGGGATTCTTATGGTGGCAAGCTCTCCATTTATTTATTTATTAACTCTTCGGGTAAAACCGCTACCCAAACTTTAACTTTAACACTGGTTTAGAGGTCTGACATTGTCCTCAGATCTCTGCTGGGACTATAGGCTCCCGGAGCGTTTTGGGCGAACCGGCTGTCCTCCATTCCGCTTCTTCTCCCTGTTCTTCCCTCCTGGGGCTTTTTGAGGGGCCGTCTTTCAGGCCTAGTTTATTGAGGAAGTCCTCTTTCTCCTCTATCTCCTTCATTGAAATGACCCTCCCGTTCTTTATAACCAATAGGCCGAACAGGAATGTCCAGCGATACCAGACAGCCCGGTCTCTCAGCAGCCTAGTGACGGGCTGCAGTGCCCTTCACCTTGCCAATGTTAGTGGGGATAGGTCTTGGTAAAGTTGCATCGTGGCCCCCTCGAATCTACAAGTACCCTCCGCTCTGGTGCACTTAAAGACCGCGTCCCTGGTCTTGAAATAGTGCAGCCTGGCGATGACATCGCGTGGCTGCTCCATTGCTGCAGGGCGGCTTCTGAGGGCTCTGTGGCAGCGATCCATGGCTCTTTCTGTTAAGGTTAAGTCCGGCAAGAGAGTCTCCAGCCACCTGGCAGTGAATGCTTCCACATCGGTTATTGTCTCTGGGATGCCGCGAATTCTAATATTGTTCCTGCGGTCCCTATTCTCTGCATCCTCTTGCCTCTCCATAATCTCTGATATCTGCGATTGCATGTACGCCGCTCTTTTGTCAGCCTTTTTAAGTTGTTTATTTGCGGTCACCATTTTGTCCTCGAGGGCCCCTGTACGCTCCCCCAAGCCCTGAACTTCTTTTTTTAAGTCTTGGAGCCCAGTGTATATCATGCTCTTCATATCTTGATACAGTCGATCAAAGTCGCAGATACGAACCGGCATCTGCGTGGGCTCAGCTGGGTGATCCTCTTCCCGGTCTGAATCTGAGCCTGCGTTTGATTCTGGCGCCATTACTGTATCTGCGCTCCGTGAAGTGGAGCGGCCCAGAAATTTTCTCATATCTCCTTCCTTCTTCTTCTTGGAATTGCCCGGGGCCATCACAGAAGTTGCTGCTGTGCTTTTATTATATTTTGGGCGTTTTTTGGTTGGTAGTTACTGCTATATCAGCTTTGTTAGTGGAGGTGGGGGACGGAGCTCAACTACTATGCCTCCATTCACTCCAGCCTCGCGCATGCGCCTCGGAATTATTACTTTTGTTGTTGCAGCTCAGTGTGTGTCAGGCGAGTTTCAAACTGAATATCTTTGCCTATGATACTAAACTGTACACGTCGCTTTGTCTAATGACCTTGTACATCTCTACTGTAGCAGTTTCAAACGTCATTAAAACCACTATGCATTAACCTAATCTGTCTCATAACTTTTATACTGTATTGTACATGGCATGTGACATGGCACTTTCTCCATGCCTCAGAAAACCAGCTTGCCGTTAGGCCTGTATTATATATTGTGCAATTCAAGTCCGGACAGATAAGAGTGCATCACTGTCTGAGATCTAACAGTTTATCGCTGCCAAGTACACATTCTACGCAAAAACACCAAATCAAAGAGGCTGATGAAGCATGAGGACACACAAAACGCGTAGAGGGAAATTGGCTGTCTCAGTATCTGAGGGCTGGACGTGGTGTAAAAGCCCACCAAAACACTGATAATCTGCCTCTGTTCACTGAAAGAACAGTGGGAGCGCCGCTCTAGGTAAGCGGCAGCTCTCGCGAGACTGGTTGGACCCACAGTGCATCGGTATTAACTGCTACGGTCGTGAAGGGGTTAAGTGCACCCGCAACCCCCCCGCAAGTCCTAAACTCACACCAAGGGCCAAATACCCCCTTCACTCACCCCCGCTACCCACAATAAAGCGGGCACGGTGGGTTAACGCCTTCATTGCCTTAGCGGCTATCAGCTATGGCAATGAAGCAGCATTTCTGTATTTTTAATAATATTGTGCAGGAGCAATGGGTCCCCTGAGCTTTGATTTGTGGCTCAGGGAACCCCCTGCTCACTGTACAATATTATTAAAAATACAGTCATGCTGCTTCGTTACCGTAGCACATAGCCGCAAAGGTAAGGAACGAGTGTTTATTTATATATGTGTTTTATTCATACTGTAGATGTGCAGAGGGTCTCCGGAGCTGAACCGCTGTGGTTTTAGGTCCGGGGACCCCCTGCTTCCCGAGATACAGGCCCCTTTAGGGGGTGCCGGTATCCCTCTGCTTTGTTTACATGCCGCGGTCACGTGATCGGGACCTTTAAATGCAGAGGGATACTGGCACCTTATAAAGGGGGCTGTATCTCGGGAAGCAGGTTCAGCTCCGGAGACCCCCTGCACATCTACACTATGTATAAAAATGTATTTTAAATAATTTTTAATGTGCCGATGTTTGCGCAGAGAGAGCAGTGGATCTCTCTCTGCTGCAAACACATCTCACCAGGGGACGGCCTATAGTATCATTGATGTGCATATACAGTACTGTATGTGTACAGTACTGTATGTTAGGGGTTATAGGGGTTGTTGTTATACAGTATATATATATATATATATATATATATATATATATATATATATATATACTGTATATATATACTGCATTACAATTCATGAATTTATGCCATCTGGCGGACACGCGAAGCATTGCAGCCTAGTAAATCCTGAACCATTATCAATTAAAACATCAACCGCGCATCAGCCGGGCATGACCCCTGGCTGGGAACGCGACATGCTCTGGGTGAACAGTGTCGCATTCCAGGAACAAGCCAGGGACAAACCGGTGATTTGTTAGAATTAAGTGTGCCGCAACAGTACTACATTACATATTCATGTGAATTATCCACCTAATAGAGTTCTTTCTCTGCATCTTTTCTTTTTTTTATATTGTGCTTTTTTTGCCCCGGTGGATCACGGGAGAGGATTGGAGCAACGAGAAACTCTGAGTCAGTAAGAAGTAGGAAGCTATCAGAGCATTCGCCACCAAACTTTCCTTGGATCTGTCTGAAATCTAACAGTATAGCGCTGACAAATACCCAACCCAGCTAACTGACTCTACCTGAGTACCTGCTCCATCCTGAGTACCTGTTCTAACCTGAGTACCTGCCTCTGCCTGAGTACCTGCCCCAATACCAACACAAGTACGACCAACTAACTGTGAAAACAATATTAACCAGTTAAATGATTAACTTGAACATCAACATACTCCTTGCAACACTGGGTCATTGTCACCCAATTTCCAGTCTGTGTATTAACAAGGTAAATACAAGTTTACACAATTTTACATATAGTACTGTACAGTAGAAACTGTCATTCCCAAAATGCCAGCAAATACGTTTCATAGACCATGCATGCGTCTACATTAAAAGACCAGGATATGCGCTCCGTTGACCACGCATTCGCATACTGTACTTTAAGCATTTATTATTTCTTGTTTGTTGATAGGGTACTGTATATAATCTCACAACTATTTTACAGAATTCAAGCAGTCAAATCGACAGCCAGAAGAAAATGTCAATTGAAGTCTAAAAACTATTATAATTTTGAACCTTTTTAATACCGTAGAGATTTATTTTATATTTTAATCGTAGTGGACATATAGAGATATACTGTTTATATTTTTTTTACTTTCATGGTACTGCACATATTATATATTTTTTATATTTTAATCATTGTTGGTACATTATGTAAAGACATATACCTTTTTAACACTTAGATACTATGGGAGTTTCACTGAATAAAGACGTGGCAGCCAAAAAAGCATTGCAAATGCAATGCAGAGTGAATCGTTGGCATTTTACTTTTTTTAATATTTTAATCATAATGGGCATATAGAGATATACTGTATACATTATTGCACTGTATGGGTGTTTCACAGAAATAAAAATATTGTAAACGCAAAACATTGCAAATGCGAAGTGGCTCGTTTCTTCTGTAATATGACAGTATTCAGTCTTCACATTAGTGTTGGCGGATTTGGCAACACTATCAACTGTATAGATGCACAGATTAGACAAAGCAGTCCCTCATCCCCCACATCGATTTTACCACTCTGCTTCTGAATGGGACTCCCACTGTGTGAATCCTATCGGGCTGCGTCAGTCTGGAAGAGACACGCATTGAGAGTTGACAGAATCAGTCACTCTCTCTGCGCACCTCTAATAGGTGACTACACGGATTTCATTTTATTTTTTTATTTTATTTTATAACATAAGTAGTATGGGTCTATGGAGCTGAAATGCATTAATTTCAGCCCCGGGGACCACCTCTTCTGACTGAAAGGCCCTGCTATGGGATGCCGGTATCTCAGCATTGTTTAAATGTCCCGGTCACGTGGCCGTAACACAGGAGAATTAAACCTGCATAGAGATACCAGCACCCCATACCGGGGACTGTAACTCGAGAAGCAGAGGGTCCCCGGGGCTGACATCAATGCAGTTCAGCTCTGGAGATCCTTGATTCAATAATATGTTATTAAAATAACATAAAAGCAGCTTCATTACATTAGCGGATAGTTGCTAAGGTAATGAAGGGGTTAAATCAAACGACCTGGTTTGTTGGGGTAGAGTGATTGGTGGATGTACCATTTGACAGTTAAATGTGATGTCACAGGCATTATATGAGGCCTGTCACGTCTCATTTGACCCCAAGAAGCCAGCGGATCAACATCTTCTGCTGCACCTGTTGGAGAAGGAAGAAAAGGATGAAGATAAGATGAAAATATAGGATAGATAGATCTACTCACTGCAGACTCCTTTGCAAGCAACTGATGATTATGAACTTCTGGGCATCATTGCTAATGAGGATCATTGCATTGTCTGACAAGATGGTGCCACAGTTGGATGAGTTGGATGAATCTTCATCCCGGCAAAGTTAAGAAACACATTGATTGTATTTTGTTTAATTGTGTATTTATTTTTAGGATGTTTATCTATGTATTGATAACCACATTGGCAATCAATGTATTTTGCCAAATGTTTGTTTTTATTTAATTGCAATGTATTTTATTTTGTGAATTTTTTATAGGTTGCTCATTAATTGCCATTGTGGTAATTCTTGCCTCCCCATTGTGGGCATAGCTTACCACAGTTGTAATCAATGGGTAGAGGTGGCGGGAGATGGGGGTAGTTGCCCCAGGGAGAATGGTTAGGCCTCCCGGGTGGCTAGCAGGAGGGTGTTCCCTTAAATACCATAACGGTTAATAACCGCTAAGGTGATTAAGGTGTTACAGGCCAGTAGTTATTATTATTTTGTTTACTGTTGGTACCACAGAGGAGGAAGACAAGTAGGAACAGAATGACAATGATACACTTTATTCTGGCAGGGGTAAATTCAACTTTTATTTACTATATACTGGCTGGGTATTGTTTTATTTTTAATGGGCAATGCGCTATTATCCAGATCTGGATAATAGGTATTTTTCCCATTATTGTACTGTATGTGTTGGGAAGGAGCTGTTGGGGGTAGTAGGGTGCCCATTCATTGCCATTGTGGTTATCTGTGCTCCCATTGAGGGCATAGGTAACCAAAGTGGCAATCAATGGGTGTTTTGGCTAGTATTTGTTGTTGTATTGTATTTTAATGTTTATTTTATTTAATTATGTATTTTTGTTTTTTTGCATTACATATGGGTTGAAATGCTATTAGCCATTTGGCTACTAGTGCTTTTGACCATTTGTAAGTGTCGTGATGGGAGGGGGTGGGGTAGTTGCTACCGCTAAAGTAATTAGGGGGTTACTGGTACCTAGAGAGTTGCAGAAGGGGTTGACCTCCGTCATTACATTAGCGGTTACAACAGATAAGGTAATTAAGGAGTTAACCAATCCTGAAACCCTCCCAGGAGACTAACCGCCCTCCCCAGGGCAACTACAGTACATCCTTCACCCACCCCATTATAACACCAGTAGCCCCTTAAATACCTTGGTTGTAGCAACTACTAAGGTAATTAAGGAGTTACAGGTGTTTTAATGGTTGGGCATCAGCTCTTACATGTTCATGCAGAAAACGAGGAGGGAGACGCCCTCATCCTGGCAGGGGTAAGTAAAATATTTATTATTTTGATTTGCTATGTATTTTACTGTAGTTTACTGTTTTGAATGGGAAAAGCACTGGTAGCTATATTTGGCTACTAGTGCATTTGCCCATTCCTTTATGGGGTTGGGGGGGGGGTTGGGGAAGAGGGGGTGGGTGAAGTGGGTAGTTGCCCTGGGGTGGGTGGATAGGCCTCTCAGGTGTGTAGTGGAAGCGGTTAACCCCTTCATTACCTTACCAGTAGTGACAGCTAAGATGATGAACGAAGTCATGTGATGTGAAGGGGTTAACCAGGCTCACTAATAAAGGTTCAGTCCACTTGGTTACCCCTGATCCGTGTGTTGAGGTCCTAGAGTGTCAGCTCTTGGACCCAGATGTCCTAAATGCATTACTGTGACTGTGTTGCATATTACTGCACCGACACACTTTATTCGAGCAAATACCCAGTATGTACCTGGCAGATACCTGGAATGCGCCGCTCCTCACCTCTGACAAGCCCCGTTGCATTTGCCTTCCCAGCCTGGGTTCATGCCTGGCTGACTGGCGGCTGATCTGTTAAATGATAATGATTAGGATTTAATAGGCTGCAATGCTTCGCGTGTCTACCAGATGGCATAAATTCATGAATTGTAATGCAGTATATATATATATATACTGTGCAGTATTGCAGCCAGCGTGAATAAAATGCTTCAATCCCTGCCTGGAAAATACCTCAATGCACTCGGGCAGAAAACAGTCACAAACCTCAATACACCCGGGTATACCCGAATTCGTGGGACTAGCCGAGCTCGAATAAAGTGTGTCGCCAGTGTATGCGACATTAAAGATTTATTCGTGTTTTGCCTTTCCTGGGGTGCTGGGACCGGGA
Organism: Ascaphus truei; assembly: GCF_040206685.1. Taxonomy (NCBI): domain Eukaryota; kingdom Metazoa; phylum Chordata; class Amphibia; order Anura; family Ascaphidae; genus Ascaphus; species Ascaphus truei. Next base: position 196,105,262 of record NC_134484.1, on the reverse strand, counting down.
GATTTCTAGGCTGTAAGTTTCAGGGTGGTTTTGCCAGAGAAAGTCTCTACAGAATGTGTCTATGTATTGGGGTTCCAGAGTTATGGGGTACCCTAGGAATTGGATCCAGGAATCAAGTGAGATTCTCGGATGCAGCCAAGCACATTGCTCCGGGAAAACTCTGACTCTGAAAACACTCTTACGACTCACCGCCAGGATTCCTGCTGCAGCATCTTCCAGACAAGGTAAATGGAAATGAAGGGGTTAATGTATACCTGTAATCATACATGGGGTTCCTAGTATGAAGAGGGGTCTCCTCCTAGTATAAGGAGAGGTGCCCAGATACATGACCAGGTACCCTGAACCAGGTATAGGGGTTCAGGAGGTGCTACAGCTAAGTGATAAAGCTGAGAGTGATTTCTTATGTGAAAAAAGTTTTAAAGCTATTTCTAAAGTGTGCCAAGAATGAGGCTAATGAGTGTAGGCAACATATACTTTCACTCTATCCCTGACACCAGAATGGGGACTTATATATTGTTATCACACAGACGACAGGACACAGTATATTTTATTAAAGAGTTCTATTTAATAGGTATATGTACTGATAACCTGTGAATGAACTGTGAGAATTCCAAGTCATGGATTCTGAGAGACCAGATGGCTACCAAGCTTGGTGCCTATGGGTCTGTGTGGAGTCCTGACTTGAAAGCCTCATAGATGCAAGGTGTTAGAACAGGAGGGGTACAGCAGTTATGCTTGAGTAACCGCATCCTGGGCTAACACAGGGCTATCCGGCCACCAAATGCCAGAGCCCAGACTCCGTGGAGCTTGGATAGCGGGTGGGATCAGTATGCAAAGATGCAGAGGTGCCAGGTTGGCACATGCCTCTTTGCAGAATATGAAAAGGTAGCCACACTTTACAATACCGGCAAATAAGTGATTGGCTGGCAGGGAAATTCCCACGCTCTGATAGGCTGTAGAGGTTTGTGAATGGGACCTTGAAACCCATAAGAAACCTTGCAGCCAATGAAGAGCACAGATTCTAAGTGCCAAACCATCAGCAGCAAATTCAAAGATGCTCTGTGCAGAATAGACACGAGCCGGCTTCAAAGATTTTGACTCGAGAATTCTTCTAAGTCCCATTTCTGAAGAACGTTGTGGTCATGTCTGGCATTGCATGCCGAAATCAGTTCCAGGACTTTCGTGAGTACCTCCCTGTCATTGGAAAGGGCTCCTACAGAGGTCATTTTTGTGAATTTTGTTTAAAGGATAGTTTTATTCGTTAGACCCGTTCCCAGTAAGTGTGTTAACCCTGTAAATTGTGTTACATTGCGTGTATGTCTTCTCCTGAAATAAATTGCAATTTAATTTACCTCCTTGCTTTGCTCAATCAATGATCCCGGTATAAAAAGGTGTTGATAAACCTGGTGACAGTTTACCCCACCCACAACCTTCCCTGTAGGCCTAACCACCAACCTTTTGGGTAACTACCCCCTTCACCCACCCTGAGATAACTGTCCCCTTTGCCCACACCCTATACCCCCAACAAGCCAGGTAGTTTGGTTTAACTCCTTCATTACCTTAGCAAAATTGGCGTAGGTCAGTACATAGTCCAAAAGTTTTAAGATTAGGTTGTTATGAGGTATGCAGTCTGTACTCCTAGCTTTCAAGAAATGAGCTGTTGCTTCCATTCCAACCATATATGGAAGCAACAGCTCATTTCTTGAAAGCTAGGAGTACAGACTGCATACCTCATAACAACCTAATCTTAAAACTTTTGGACTATGTACTGACCCACAACTTCTTCATGTTCAACAATACACTGTAGCATCAAATACAGGGTACCGCCAAAGGGACCACATGCGCTCCCACCTATGCCAATTTATACCTAGGCTGGTGGGAGGAAACAGTGGTCTTCATGGAGGATAATGAGTCTTATACAGACAAATGTGATTTTGTGGGTCAGATACATTGACGATATCTTCCTGATTTGGAATGGTACGGAGACACTCCTATACAACTTCATTGAAAGTTTGAACACAAACAACCATAATTTAAAACTAACGGTACAACTGAACAAAGACAAAATTGAATTTCTGGATATAAATATATTTAGAACAGAGACCAATGGGATTGAGACAAGTATCTTTAGGAAACCTACTGCAACCAACAGCCTCTTAAGAGCAAACAGCCATCATCCTGAACATATTATCTCCAATATTCCTATTGGACAGTTCTTAAGACTGTGACGGAACTGTTCCACAACTGAAGAATTTATCAGTCAGGCAGCAGATATGTCCAAGAGGTTTCAAACTAGAGGATATAGTAACGAGCTTATCAAGAGAGCCTACCACAGGGCCTTAATGTCCTCAAGGACAGAACTCCTGTCTCCAAAAACGGCAGTGGAAAAAGATCAGATTATCAGGTTCATTTCAACATTTAACAACCAATCGAAACAAACCAAACATATCCTCCAAAAACATTGGGACATTTTGCTAGAGGACCCTGACTTACGTAAAATCCTGAGAGATACACCTACAACAGGATACAGACGTAACAAAAACATCAAAGACAGACTGGTTCACAGTCACCTAGATAGTCACCAGAGCAAAACATGGTTAGGCACCAAACCATGTGGATCCTACCCATGTGCAAGGTGCAAAGCCTGTTCGTTTATGCAAGTCACAAAACAATTTATGGATTCAACCCAGAGTACCACATTTAAAATTAAAGACTTCATCAACTGCCTCTCCTGTGGAACAATATATCTAATGTCCTGCATATGTGGCAAGATGTATGTGGATAAAACCCACAGACCACTTAAAACAAGGGTACTGGAGCAAATAGGGAGTGTACGCAATGCGACTGATACCCCAGTTGCGAGACACATTCTAGAACAGCACAATGGAGACCCTAAGGCTATGTCCTTTTGTGGGATTGAATTTATTCCTAGAGACAAAAGAGGAGGAAATTGGGACCAACGGCTTCTACAACAAGAATGCCGTTGGATATTTCAACTAAATACACTAGCTCCCAATGGCCTAAATGAAGGGTTTATCTACTCTCCTTTCATTTAATTTAGCTATATATCACTCCTTAGATATTTTCAGCAGTCCTACTTGGGTAATTTGTCACACTATTGGCTAGTCAGTACATCCACTCCTAAACCTGTACATTACACATATTACATCCTAAATAAATACTCTCTATTAACTATGACCTGCATTGTCCGCTAGGGGCAGGACTTTTATAATTGAGTCACACTCCTACATCCCTCACAAATTTGACATTTGCATAATTTAATGGTCTATGTTAACAAATTTGGTCTATAAGTAATTTTATACATATTAATTATTTACACCTAGACACTACCGTATTTTTGTATAATAATAATTTGACCTGTACTGTTTTGGTCTCCGTATATAAATTGAATGCCTCTGATTGATATATTTTAGAACCCTAATCATCCCAAACAGGACTGTACCTATTCATGATTATACCAATCTAAGTAATTATTGATAAATGTTTTAATTAATGGTTTGCTGGAATTGTATTGTATTTTACTATTGGTCAGTTAATACATTCATTCCTAAACCTGTACATTACACATATTACATCCTAAATAAATACTCTCTATTAACTATGACCTGCATTGTCCGCTAGGGGCAGGACTTTTATAATTGAGTCACACTCCTACATCCCTCACAAATTTGACATTTGCATAATTTAATGGTCTATGTTAACAAATTTGGTCTATAAGTAATTTTATACATATTAATTATTTACACCTAGACACTACCGTATTTTTGTATAATAATAATTTGACCTGTACTGTTTTGGTCTCCGTATATAAATTGAATGCCTCTGATTGATATATTTTAGAACCCTAATCATCCCAAACAGGACTGTACCTATTCATGATTATACCAATCTAAGTAATTATTGATAAATGTTTTAATTAATGGTTTGCTGGAATTGTATTGTATTTTACTATTGGTCAGTTAATACATTCAATCCTAAACCTGTACATTACACATATCACATTATAATGTAAGTTTTTATTTAATTATGACCTGCATTCTCCGCTAGGGGTAGGACTTAATATTATATTATAGTCACAATCCTACACCCCTCACTTATATTTTATTAGTAAGGACACTCTAATAGGGCATTTTATTTAGTTCAGTCACGTATCACTATTATTATTAACCATATTTGCCATCACCCAGCATAACAATGCATGTTCCCAGCATATAAAATTATCACCTAGAAGATAGTCACAGAGGTTTTAGGAGATGCACTTATTAATATTCTTAAAGATATACAGTAAGCACATTATATATATATATATATATATATATATATATATATATATATATAGCATTTAATTATTTTAATATTATGTTACCTTAGATTGAGAACAACAATAACCCTGTATATGTAATCTCGCAACCATCCCAGTATGTTTGAGATATGACACCAATAAACAGGACAGGTTTTAGCATAATAATCAGACAACATACATATGTGCTGGTAAATATTTATTACATTCTGAACCAGGAGATAACTAATACTTACCTTAGCTAATGCTCCATACAAACAACCCTCCCCTTCAGTCGCACATTGCTTGCCCTTACATACATTTGAATGCACAATGCCAGGTTAGCATTTAATTTAATTTATCTAATATTATACAACTTTAAAATGTTAGTAACAACAACCCGACACATGGAATCGTGCAACCATCCCAGTATGCATGAAACCCGATACCAATAAACAGGACAGGTTTTAGCATTACAATCAGACAACACACATATGTGTTTGGATAAATTTATTACAATCAGGAGTTAGCCAACACTTACCCTTGCGTAATACTCCAGACTGACAACCCTCCCCTTTGGTCCTACTTAGCTTGCCCACCCATACATACTTCTGTATGGACAATGTCGTTTAGTCCTAAAAAGCAAAACAACGAGTTATAGACACATGTTAGTATCCACGCCCTAGGACATGCGTGTAGCTAATTGGTTAAGACTCCACCTATCATAGGCAGTCAGCCCAACCAGATACTCCTTTGTGAGTATAAAACATTCACCGACGGGGACACGTTCTTATCCCTCCTCCCCTGAAGAAACGTGGTGAACACGTGAAACCTGCGTCGGGAACGTAGGGCGTCATTCTCGTGACGTCACTCCAAGTGGCGACATCCTACTGGTTTCGGCTACGAGCAGGCTTGTATACTGTGGCATTGTTGGTTACTGATTTGTACCAACAGACATCTCTATTTGTGAGGGATTCCTCCATGGAATTTTGACTGTGTCTCTAGGATAGTGGCTTATGGTCTGCCCTATCGCCTATTGTGGTCACATTACTGTACATGCGGTGGTACTGGGGTACTCCCTATATATGCAAGAAGCAATTGGTTATCATTGTAGCAGTCTATTATATCGCTGTTATCTGCATACCTCAATTTGCATTTAAATCTATAACTGCAATTCAAACACCTGTATGATATAATAGAGTGATAATCTAGCTTCAATCCAACAATTGATTTTGCAACAGCATTGCATTGAAGTACTCTCTGATAGAGCAAAAGAAAGACGGTGCAAAACAGCGCTAAAAATAACAATACCCGTATTAGGACACACTTGAAAAACAAATGAAGTTACAATGGTGGCAGCCAGACAAAAACTGACAGTACAGTCAGTGGGAAGGCATAAAGAAAAAAGAAATGCCGGCGCCAAACGTGACAATAAATAATTATAGAAATGGAGTCCAAACCAAATAGGTGATAGTCCAAATGGATGTCCTTAGGTGGTCAGTGGGTGATCAAACGGACTATGGAAACTCTCCAAGGGATGGTGAGATATGTGGAAATAAAAGAAAATAAATTATGGTGCAGTATATCAGTCAATGCAGATATAAAACCATGGAACATATAACATTAACAACACAGTACAAACATGACACACTAGACAAACTAACATTAACACAAGCCAGACTATAAAATAATGAAAAGCTATTTATTAACAACTAATTGCAGGGTTCCATGGTGTGCAGACATCAATCCTGGGGTGGGTGGTAAAATCGTTGCCCTACTCACACGGTTTAAGACGTTTACAAGCGGTGAGGGTGAAGACACAGTCTTCTGCAGTCTGAAGATGGCGACCGGAGTCCTCTTACTGGCGTCCCACGTGACGGGGATGCAGTGTGGAGCCGCACGGGCCGCAGGAGCTGTGCCACCAACCGGACGTGACGTCACGCTCCTTCCTCCTTCCGCCGAAGTACTGTCCTCTTGTTATTCTCGTCCCCCACAATCACAACCTGGATACTGGGCTGCTGCTACCGGGAACCACAACTCCAACTCTAAAATGAATACTTCCCAACGCGTTTCATGCACATGCGCGCACTTTCTCTGATAGAGGTATAACATGAGAGATCTTGACCTGTTATTCTGATATGTACTCTGCCACCTAGGTTTATGTGAATAACCACTCATGCAATAGCATATTTTCAGATCACACGCCACGGCATCACACTCGCCTAATTAGATAGGCGTTTTATATATTATCAATACCTATATGCACGTAGCCATACTACATTAGTAGATGATTATTGGATGTCACATGAGAATATAGAGGCATACAATTACTATTGCTCTATATAGGAACTATTTACTCATTAGCCACACAGCATGGGGATTTTAACAATGTATATGTGTTTTTAGCATTTTCTATGTAGAATTAATAAAATTTAATTATTTTTGATTTCCGCGGTGATACTGGGCAACTTACCATTTTTTTGTAGTAATGACTACAGGGCTATTTTCAGTCCACCTTAGACTTTTCAGGATTGAGTGCTCAATAGAGGGGGAACCTTTCTGATCACCTTTGATCAAAACTGTTAACACTATAACCATATCCTCCAGAGCACCTCTCACCTTACACAATTCTCTTGTTACATATGGTGATGCGGTCTCACTAATCTATGCTTTGTATCTCTACTTCAGCACAGCTTGCTCAATTAAGGGCTCAGTCATACTGAGCCACTAATTGAGCCAGCTGTGCTTAAGTAGGGATATCCTAAAAACCTGGCCTGTTTGCGGCCCTCGGGGACTGGAGTTGTGAAAGCCTGCCTTAGCGGCTAGCCACAAAGGTAATGAAGCGGTTTTTTTTTTTTTTTTTTTTGTAACTTAATTTTATTGGTTTATAATAGTATACAGTACAATACATTACACGATACATTATGTCATGGTGATTCTCCTTGTATCCGGAAATATAACTCTACTAATATTTTATTTTAATAACATATTAAAAAGTTAAACGACATTAATTTCAGCTCCAGGGACTCCCTGCTTCCCGAGTTACGGGGTTTGGTATGGGTTTAATTTTCCCGTGTCATGGCCCACGTTATCGGGACATTTAAACATGGTGGAAATACTGGTACCCCCATAGCAGGCCTGTAACTTGGGAATAGGGGGCTGAAATGAATGTTGTTCAGCTCTGGAGACCCCCTGCTTCAATAATAGGTTATGAAAATAAAAGCAGCGCGATTGCCTGTGATGGTTTAGCTGAGAGAGTAACTGATTCAGTCTACTCTCACTGTGCATCTCTTCTGGACTGATGCAGCCCGTTAGGACTAACAGGAGTCCCATTCAGAAGCAGGGAGCCGTGCTGTGTTAATCGTGATGTGCCATTCCCACTGCTATGCAATTTGCCGTGAACATTCATGTTTGATCCGTGTTTCACCAGCACGTGTTGCGGCAGGTTAAAGATACAACTGGCGGAATCTGCACAGTTTTCAGTGTTCACATTAGTGCTGCGGGCTTTGGCCACACTATTGCCTGGGAGGATGCATAGGATAGACATAGCAGGCCCCCATCCCCCACTTTGATTCTACCAAGCGAAAATCTTCCTCCCTCTCCCCCCCTGAGGATGAAATAACAGTGGCCAAGATCCCTTCTATCTTATCTACCTTTCCCACATGTGTAGAGAAACTCACCCACACTGCCCCCTCTACCACAAAATACAAATAGGAATCAGCAGCACAATCTGAGTAAATATGTGAATAATGCATGCAATAGTGTGAAAATCAACCCTGTGCAATAGTTACTAGATGACAATTTGCACTGGTAGCACACAGCAGATGCTTCCGTTGAACAGGATGTTGATGAAGTAATGATCCATTGAGAACAATTTATCCACTGGTAAGATGCAATAAGTGATTAGAGGCACACTCCAGCCTGGCTCCAGTCACATCGGCCACATGTCCTACACCAGGCCTGCCCAACTCGTAAAGTGAGAAGGGCCGAACTGCTCCAAGGAAAAAAAAATTGGGCCGCACGGGTTAAATCATCATCATCATCATCATCATCATCATCTCTCCTCCAGCACCTCACATCATCATCATCATCATCATCATCATCATCATCATCATCATCATCATCATCATCATCATCATCATCATCATCATCATCATCATCATCATCATCATCATCATCATATCTCCCCCAGAACCCCTCACTATCAATCTTTACGATACTCCCCATCTATCTCTCATACCCCCATCTCTCCCCCTCACCCACACAATACCCCCCTCCACATCAAACACACAATACCCCCCTCCACATCAAACATACAATACCCCCCTCCACATCCCCCCAGCCCATTCCATGTCAGCATCCCCCCCCCACAAGTCAGCATCCCCCCATGTCTCTCTTCCCTCAATATGACACTCTCTCCCCCTCCCCTTAATGACACTCTTTCCCCCTCCCCTCAATATGACTCTCCCCCTCCCCTCAATATGACACACTCTCCTCTCCCCTCAATATGACTCTACCCCTCCCCTCAATATGACACTCGCCTCCTCCCCTCAATATGACACTCTCCCCCTCCCCTCAATATGACACTCTTTCCCCCTCCCCTCAATGTGACACTCTCTCCCCCCCCTGCAACTCACATCACACCCTCCCCCTGCAACTCACATCACTCTCTCCCCCCCCGCAACTCACATCATTATCTCCCCCCCTGCACCTCACATCACTCTCTCCCCCCCTGCACCTCACATCACTCTCTCCCCCCCCTGCACCTCACATCACTCTCTCCCCCCCCTGCACCTCACATCACTCTCTCCCCCCCCTGCACCTCACATCACTTCCCCCCCCTGCCCCTCACATGTCAGCAGCCCAGCCCCCCCCTCACATGTCAGGAGCCCCCCCTCACATGTCAGCAGCCCACCCCCCTCACATGTCAGCAGCCCACCCCCCCTCACATGTCAGCAGCCCACCCCCCTCACATGTCAGCAGCCCACCCCCCCTCACATGTCAGGAGCCCACCCCCCCTCACATGTCAGCAGCCCACCCCCCCACCAGCCTGTTTTTGACACCCACTTCCCACCAGCCCGTTTTTCTCACACACACACACACACACACGCACGCACGCACGCACGCACACACACCTCTCTTAGATCAGCTCAGCACACCCTCTCTCCACGGTACTAAGCCCCGCCCCCGGCATGCTCTGACCTCCCCGGCATCCTGCTATTGAAGAAAAAAAAACACACGGCTGCTGCATCCTCCTCATGCTGCTGCTGCCCCCGCGCACCGCAAAACCTGGGGGCTGGGAGGGAGAGGGAAGGGGGATGAATCACCGCCATTTTTTTAAACTTTTTTATTTTTTTTATTTATTTAATTAACTGGCGCACGGCCAGAGTCATCGCGGGCAGCACAGAGAGGCCAGACGGGCCGCATGCGGCTCGCGGGCCGTATGTTGTGCAGGCCTGTCCTACACGCTCACACGGCTTCCCTGGTCCACCTCTCTCTGTGTCAGAACAGCATGGCTCCTGGATGTTTGCATGCTGACCTGCCGGTACAGTGGCCTCAAGTTACCAAAAAGCTCTGTGTGTTTCGCCTGTTTGTCGGCTTCTTCTGGGGTTCTATCAGGCTTCCCTTGTCACAAAGTATTTATATCTCACACCCCTGCAGTGTAAATTAACTCAGTTTAATTAAATTAAATTATATTTCTAATAAAATACTGTCAAAAACTGTTAAAGCTGTTTATGGGATTTAGGATTAGCCTTGATAATCAGAACTGTCTAAATTGTGATTTACAGACTTTATATAATGAAAATTTACATGCACTTATTTTATAATAAAAATATATTAGTTAACTACATCTAAAAGTATCCATTTTAATTATTCATAACACAATAAAAGTAACAATATTTAAAAACAAGAGCAATGTCAGTCAGTGGGGGACTGTTCCGGTTGTTTGTCCTGCTGTTGCTGGAGTAAAGCACTGGATATATGATTCCTAACTTTCCTTGCCCAAAATTGTAATAGTTGCAATTAATAAACTGCTCTGGAAGCTCAATAATTTATCTTGGGATATTTTTTTCCAGTAATCTCAATAATAATAAATGCTGCTACAGTATATATTCCAGTTAATATACTACAATCACAGTAACATGTGTAGCATGAGGACCAGAGGCACAACAAACTTTACTGAAATTCCAGTAATTCACAGCTGGTTATTTATTGATGCCTGCCTGGTTGTTGTCTTATGGTTCAGCTGGGTCCCACTTTTCTTACATACATAACAAGTATACTTTGTTGTATTAGAGTGATTTTTTTTATTAGTGTAACTAAACGTTAAAGCAACACCCTTCGTCATTCGCCAATAGTGTACAAATCGAGAATTATGATAGAAAATAAAGCTGCAGTTCAGCACTGGATAAATTATCCCTGACTGTCCTTGCAAAAAATTGTCAGAGTTACAATTAAACTGTTCTTACATATTTACATAGTAGATGAGGTTGAAAAAAGACATGCGTCCATCAAGTTCAACCTATGCTAAATTTAGACAACAGAAACTTTATCCTATATCTATACTTACTTATTGTTCCAGAGGAAGGCAAACAAAAAAAACCAGTGACATATCATCCAATGATATCTCATAAAAGATATGCTCTGGAAGCGTAATAATTATTCTTGAGAATATTTTTCTTCACATTCATATCAATACTAATAATAAATGCTGCTACATATTCCAGTTAATATATTACAATCACAGTAACATGTGCAGCATGAGGGCCCGAGCCCAGAGCTCACTTCACTGAAAGTCCATTCAATCACAGCAGGTTAATACAGAAACTATTATTTAGTAAATATGTTTTTTATTTTTAAGCTAAACCCAGCAATAAATAGTTTCATCTTGAGGCTGAACCTCTATTTATACTCCTCAGCTCCTCCTCATCCATGGAGTGTGGACAACGGGTTTTGGTTACAATTGTAAATCCATTGCACAGATTGTCAGTGACAGAAAAAAACATCAAAAAAGGCGGATTGCCATTTTTTGAGACTGATCCATTGAAATCCGCGGACCAAAGGAATCAGTGGATCCAAGGCAGATCCAAATCTGCTAAAACTTGTTGTCCATATCTACTTCTGGGAATATGAGGGTTCAAGAAGACCTACAGTCATTTAAGTTATCAAAGTTGAAGGCATTTTTGACATTGAGAAGCCCATGGTGTTTAGATGAACATAATGAAACAATAAATTGTTTCCTTATGTACAATATATTATTAAGTTTAATTTTCAGTGTATATTTGTATACATAGGGCTACTTTTGTGGAATATATATACTGTATATTGTGACAAACAGCTTCCTCAGGGTGCTCCGCCGTTTGTCCGGACCGACTAGAACACAGTCTTTTAGGGTTAGAAAATCGATGAGACGGAAAGCATTGTTCCTTTAAGCAGGCTTCTGCCTGTTTTATTCAGTCCCAGGCACTGGGACTGCAATGCATTGAAAATAAGTACAAAACAAAACCCTGCTCAACTGAGCAATAACTAAACACAGGATCCCCCTGACTAGGGTTGGGCGGCTTGCCCGCTTCCAACAAAACAAGGTAGCAACTTCAGAATTAAAGAGAGTACCCAAATGATTTACCGTTTTAAGGGGAAAGGTTCTCCCCTTTCTGCTTGCTGGCAGCCTTCCTGCCTCCAGGCTCTTGGAGACGGGAAAGGAAGCAGGAAACCATCTTTAAATACTTACAGCTCAACCCCGTTATAGCCGATCGATCCGCTTATAACGTGGTTTGAGCGTGGACCCCGAATATTTAAATAAATAAATAAATACATTTGCACACATACTGCGCACACTCACAGCACACTGCATACACTCACAGCACACTGCACACACTCACAGCACTCTGCACATACTCACAGCACACTGCACACACTCACTGCACACTGCACACACTGCACACAATCACAGCACACTGCACACACTCACAGCACACTGCACACCCCGACCACACTCGCAGTACACTGCACACACTCACTGCACACTGCACACACTCACAGCACACTGCACACACTCACAGAACACTGCACACACTCACAGCACACTGCACACACTCACAGCACGCACACAGCTCCCCCCCTACCCCCTACCTTTGGTGTCAGCTGCTGGGGCATAGTGGGGCTGCTGGCAGGGATCGGTGCGTGGCTGGGGGCGGGATCGGTGGGGGGCTGGAGGGGGGGGGATCGGTGCGGGGCTGGGGGGGACTGGTGTGGGGCTGGGGGGGGATTGGTGCCAGGCTGGGGGGGGTTGATGCCAGGCTGGGGGATTGGTGCGGGGATCGGTGCAGGGCTGGGATCATGCGGAGCTGGGGGGGATCGGTGTGGAGTTGCTGGGGGAAGTGAGGATGCTGGGGGAAGTGCCGGGAATGCTGGAGGATGTACGGTGGCTTCTGGGGGATGTGTAGGGCCGCCGGCGCCTCACTCCACCTCTTCTTCCCCTCCTCCCTCAACTTCCTCCCCCCTCCTCCCGATCGGGCTCGAGGCGGTCATTTTTTTTTAAAATTAGCGCGACCCCGGTTATAGTGTGGTCGGATCGGGTGACCCCCAAGGACCGCGCTATAACGGGGTTGAGTTGTACTTTCTAATTAGCAGGACAGGTGACAGAAATCAGCCACCAGATAATCTCCGGTCTGGAATCTTCATCCCTCAAATCAAGCACTTGCGAAACTGTGAGATGGAGTATATCCATTCTGTGGCTGCACTTTCCAGCCTATACAGGATAGAAGCTGTCCAGTATCCTGGGAGCCCTGTATATCGAATGTATTACCATTCCTTGGTTTCTGTCACCATATATAAATTTGTGAGTGTAGTAGCTCAGGGATCGGTACTGGGACCCCTGCTTTTTTACTTGTTTATTAATGACCTTGAGGTTGGCATAGAGCAAAGTCTCCATCTTTGATGATGACACTAAAGGTGTAAGGTAGTAAAATCAGAGCAGTATGTAATTTCTCTCCAGAAAAATTTGGAGAGTCTAAAAACTTGGGCAGGTAAATGGCACATAATGTTTAATACAGATAAATGTAAGGTTGAGGCCCCCGGACACCCATGGGGACAACCTGGAGTCCCCTGGAGACCTCCAGGGACCACTTGGAGGCCCCTATAAACACGCGAGGACTACCTGGAGGCCCCCAGAAACCCGTGGAGACTACCCGGGGACACCTGCGGGCGTCTGGTATCAATCATGTATATAATTTTTTTTTAAATGTTTTTATGTGGGGGCACAGGGGGTGGGTTGTGTATTGACAGTTAGTACATATTGTAATGTTTATTGGGGGCAGAGGGGGTGAGTGAAGGGCCAAGTACCCACTTCACTCACCCCCTCTGCCCCCAATAAAGCTGCTGTTGTTCCTCAACCCCTTCATTGCCTTAGCGGTTAGCCGCTACGGTAATGAAGTTGCCTGTAAATTCATTTTTATTGCATGAGATGCATGCCGGGGGCCTCCAGTGCTGATATTAATGGGTATCATCTCCGGAGACTCCTGACATCAACCCATTGCAGGATTTTTTTTTATTTTTTTCTATGTCCCCTCTCACCGCTAATCGGCAACTTCTCACCACCTTCCTGCCAATTTTTCCTGGCAAGGGGATTTTGGGAGGAAATCTCTATCTAGAGCTGTGATTAGCCTTGATAAGCTAATCGGGGCAACTAGAATTGCACGAGTTTGAAAAGCTGCCGATAAGTGGCTTATCGCCGCTCCTTTGGCATTTTTTTTCTAGGAAAAAAATTGCTGAAAAGAGCTTTAATCGCTGATTTATCGGGGCTTACTGTATAGTAGTAGGCTTTTTTGGTAAAAATGCCTAGATATGTGGCTTATCAGTGCATAGTGCATAGGCCCCTATATCTTTTAACCATATTTTAAGTTTTTCAGTTATGCTATTTTAGTTTCCAAATTTTTATGATTCCATACTTATGTTAAGTTTTTTCATGCTTCACTATGTAATTTTATAATTTTTTTTATTTAATTTGAGTATTTTCTATAATTTGGTAAAAATCTAAAACTAAACTAACCAAAACACGAGGGGTGTCCACCATTACTTAAATAGGGATATATATTACCCTAAAAGGAAATTATTGATGTGAGTACTATGCCTCATGTGGTATATACAGTATAAGATAGAGCTACATTTCCTTACACACGTAGTAGACAATGATTACTTACAGTATACTTGCTGCGTCACTTTAGATGTTGCACTGAGCATTTCTGTCTTTGTTTGTATATTTGGCCACACTCAGCAGCACTGCTTTTTTACAGAAATATATATGCTGTATATATGATGTGAGGGTGGCTTTTTGGGTTCTTGAGCTTGCTGTGTTATTACAACTGTTGTTGTTTGGAGGTGTGGCCCCTCCTCCCAGGGTTTAAGCTCGCCCTGCCCCACTTTCCAATTAATAGTTTTTATCATGATCCTGTGAGTCACAGACCCAGTATAGTCTTTCTCCCTCCAGCAAAAAGACGAGGTACATGAGAATTTTACCAGGTAGGACTAAGCCCCTTACCCACTTATCACCCCAAAGTCTCAGCGGTACTTTAACACAGATGGCTCTTCAGGTCAGTGGTGTCCGGGTAGGTGTCTGCTTCAGGGTCCAGGCATAAAGGTCTGGTCCCCCTTTGTCTTGCTCCCAGAACAGAGCCTTCCTTTTCCTTATGTTAGCTCCATTGTGAACAAAGGAATCTCCTTCTGTTTCTCAGACCAGGCTTTTTCTAAAAGTCCTAATCAGCCAGATGGAGTCTGGTTGATAGCCTGTGTGCAATTAACCAGCACACTGCTGGGTTTAGAGGCAGTTTCTCTCCAACAGTGATAAGTCCCTTTTACAGGACCCCTCACATGAAAATGGCTGCAGGACCAGGACTTTGGGAACTGGATTTTAAGGATGGATAGGGGGCAAATACAGTAGGGTTAAAAACTGTGTAAGGTGTTGCTGGTTATACTGGGAGTACTGTAATTGTACATGCAAATAGTGCATGATTTGCGGGTATGCGTCTGTAGATAAAGACGGTGTATTTTGGAGTGCTAATGTAACCCTATGTAATATCTTTACCACGCCAGCAAGTTCTACAATCGGGTTTAAAAACATAGTGCAGGAGCCTGTTTTAAAACTAAGTTGTAGAGTCCACGTTTTAGACTCCAAGTTTTCGATTCCAAGTTCTCAATAATTTGGATAGGTATCCATTACTATGCAGACAGCACCGTTAATGTAATTAGCCAGGGGGCCTGCATGGTAATGGCGGATCAAAAGAACGAATGTGTTGGGTGTCGGGATATCTGGCAGGTGGGGAAGGGTGTAAGAACAGGTCTGCGGATGGACTCTCAGCAGGTGAGACCATTGTTGTAGCCAGACTCTGTGGAGCCCACCCAGCGGGCGGTAATGGGCTGGCCAGGGAAAGCCATTACCGAGACTGAACTCGTAGGCGCGATTTCCATTGGCCAGTTCATATTTCCCGCCTTGCCGGCAACCTGAGCCTAAGCACGCCCCCTCCTTTGATTGGGTAAAGCCAGACGAGCCCCTGGCTGGTGATTGGCGGCCTTGTACAATCCTAGGCTCTTATTGGTCGCCTGTCCATCGTCCATGTTAAACACAGGTCAGCGATGTCTATGTAAGGGGACTGATCAGAGAACAAGAGCATCTTTGGGCTTGGTCCGGTGAAGCGCTGGCGGGCTTTTCAAAAGTGCTTTGCTTTGAATAGCAAAGCACTCAGCACGGAGATGCTGCAGAAGCCTGGCCTAGCTGAGGGCAAGTCCTGTAATCGCGGCCAAGTTCTCAGAGTTCGCCCAAGTTCTGAGAATGAGGCCATGTTCCTACAAAAGTTTTTCCTGGTCCCAGGCTTCTTCCAGTGATGCAATCGGCGGGGGCTCAGCATAGAAGTGCCGGAGCAGCCCGGCCAAGCGGATGAGAAGCGCAGGGAACAAGCTCTCGCGTCCAAGTTCTCTGGACCATGTTCTGAGAATTGGACGAAGCTGAAACCAGCGGGGAGAGCGTGATGGCTCTCCCGAAAAGAGTACAGTGTGTTCCTGGACATGGAGCGGACATGGTATGCCTACCTAAAGAAGGCGCCCTGCATCTAGTTGGGGCTAATGACTTCCCCAGGCCCCCAGATAGTATGTATTTACTGTTTTTGTGCAATTCTTGTATGTGCGCGGGCTTGCCCGAATAAACCCAATGTATTCAATAATGTTGTCCTGCCTAGTGAATTGATCTCGGAAGGTATAAAAGTGTTAAAAGTACTGGTCCCCCGTGACATACATTTTTTATTTGTATTTTATTGTTTCCATTTTGTAAGTTAAGTACTACAGGATATACATGCAGTATGTAGGATACAGTACTTGGTCTTTAAGAGATAGAATAATCAAACATAAATATGTGATTAAACATGTTCACAAAATTAGCGATAGAGAAACAGATCCAGAAAGTGCAATGGCTGTACATTTAGAGATGCATAAATCAGTAACCCAATTGATATATTATGGCATTGATAAAATACCTATTGACTTATGAGAACGTTACACACAGGAAACACCTGCAACAATAAATGTATTGGATATAAACCCATGCACTTGGAGAACCATGTTTAAATACTTAATGTAAATTACTATTTTAATTATTGTAAAAAAAGTTTAATTATTTTGATTAGTACTGATATCTTGTAAACTGAGATGGGAAATTGATCACGCTTGAGAATGGCATTAAGATTGCCGAAACTGATTGGATTTATTATTTGATCACTGCTCTTTATACATTTACAATAAAGGTATCTTCATGAAATGCCCTTTATCTTGGTTGTTTAATGAACTGTTTTATATCTCTAGTATAGCTTTCCGCAGCACTCCAATCCAGATGGGACACGGTAATTAATCATGGCAATAGCGATCATGGTTCTAAAAAAAAAAAGAACTGCTATATACTGAGATGTGTTTGTGATATGATAATTCATATTATAAATGTATTTTCTTTTCCAAATGTATTTCCGGTAGTTAGTATTATTTTGTACATTTCACTGAACACATTTATTCTAAATCATTCATAACAGGGAAGTAATATATATTAACTGGTGATTTGTAAGCAGTTATGTTCAATGTATGTATAGTTTTATTTATATAGCTACAACCATATGCTCAATGTTTCACAAAACAGATGTTAAAATACAGATAGTTACAGTATGACACAATGGGGGTTATTTACTAAATTCCCATAGCTGCAATAATGGGGTAAACATTTTTGACAGGAAAAATGTAATTATCTTTCAATGGGAATCCTTTAAAAATATATAGTGCTGTTATTTGAACTGGTTTTGCCTAAGTATTACAGTATTATATTGGAAGACTTTAGTAACAAGACCAATTGGATTACACAAACACAAAAGTATACAATATGGAAAGGAATCCCTGCCTGCAGAATTTACATTCTATATGGTGTGGTCTGAGACTTACAGAAATAGTGGAAGAAGGAGAAAACAGAAGGCCCAGCTGATAAGGTTGCTAGTGCAAATGCAATTTTTGCAGCTTGGATGTAAAGTAAGATTTTAAGGTGCTTTGATCATAAAAAAAGGTATGAGGTATGTCATTGAAGGCCAGGCGTTTACATCAGGATCGCAAGCACCCGACAGAATGAAGGTGTTAAATAAACTGAGTTAATTTCTGTCGGAGTCACCAGGAGCAACACAGTGCACAAAACAAGCTTTAACTCACCAAACAGAGGTTTATGGTGGGGAAGGGAGGGGGGGGGGGGGGAATACTAGCTCACTAGTTATTGGGTGCTGCCATAGATAGCTTACCCAGGATGTCTTCCACACTGTTTCTTCATTGTATCCTTGTAGGAATGGAAGGGCCACTCATCTGTGTGACCGGGTTCATTATTGGAACTCCAGACGTTGCCCTCCATTTTGTTAGTTAGTAGCATTCGACACGAAGATGCAGGAGAAGCCTGGTCAGGTGTATTCTTTCCCCTGACCTCTCGGATGGTGCTTTTGCAGCGATTTTCTTCATATACTGTATGCTAGAACCCCAGCTGGTAGTTCGACAGGTGGGCAGACTTTACTTGCAGACTTTGTAGCTCTCACAGGCGTCTCTGTAGACATTTAAGTTTTCTGAGCAGCCATTTTAAAAACCCATGTTTTTTCTCCAAACACCTGGTGGGGGTAGACTTTGGTCAGTTGGGAAAATAAACATTGGCTTTTATTTAGCCCATATCTTCAAACAATACAGCTTCAAGGCAGCACAAAAATAAACAAAATCTTTCCCTTTGTAAAGGTGAACTCACTCTCTAAGTCCCTATCTGCAGAGATGGGAGGATAGGCCTCTTACCAGCCTATGACCCAAAGTTCAAGAGGTACCTGTTATAAGAGTCTCTTTCCCTCAGTCCAGTCTGAGTCCGGTCTGAGTTGTGTTCATGTGGGGGCACCCTCTGGCGGATCCCAGTGACCGCTGGGTCGTGGAGTAGAGGGGCTGGTTCCATGGGATCCCTCTCTGTTAGCAAAATGTGCTAGAGCGATAATCTTCAGTTTATTCAGGAGACTTTTCTATCAATCTGATGAGCCAGGTGGAGACTGGTTAATTGATGGTAGCAGCAATTAACCAGCTCCCTGCTGGTCTCAGACCAATACAGGCTTTCTATTGATGCCCTTTTAGACAAGGGTTAAGGCCCTGTCAAAGTGCCCCAGAATATAAGTTGTTTGCCTATGTGGAACAGGAGGACCTCTTTTACCTGTTATTTGTAACAAGCCTGGTCATATTGTATTGTATGTCTTTATTTATATAGCGCCATTAATGTACATAGCGCTTCACAGTAGTAATGCACGTGGTAATCATATAAATAACAAATAATATAAATAACACGTTATGGGAATAAGTGCTTCAGAAATAAAAGTAACATTAAGGAAGAGGAGTCCCTGCTCCGAGGAGCTTGCAATCTAATTGGTAGGTAGAGAGAATGTACAGAGACAGTAGGAAGGAATTCTGTTAAGTGCATCTGCAGGGTGCCAAGCTTTATGTATCATGTGTCCAGTATTATCCACAGTGCTACTGTATTCATATGCTTCTTTAAGCAAGTGCGTCTTAAGGTGGGTCTTAAAGGTGGATAGAGAGGTTGCTAGTCGGGTTTTGAGGGGAAGGGCATTCCAGAGGACCGGGGCAGTCAGTGAGAAAGGTTTAAGGCGGGAGAGGGCTTTAGATACAAAGGGGGTAGAAAGAAGACATTCTTGAGAAGAACGCAAGAGTCGGGATGGTGCATAGGGAGAAATTAGAGCTGAGATGTAATGAGGGGATGAAGAGTGTAAAGCTTTAAAAGTGAGGAGAAGAATGGAGTGTGAGATGTGGGATTTGATCAGAAGCCAGGAGAGGGATTTCATGAGGGAGATGCTGAGACAGATCTAGGAAAGAGTAGAGTGATCCTGGCAGCAGCGTTTAGGATAGATTGTAGGGGAGACAGGTGAAAGCAAGGAAGGCCAGACAGCAGGAGGTTACAGTAATCAAGACGGGAGAGAATGAGGGCTTGAGAGTTTTAGCAGTCGAGCAACAGAGGAAAGGATGTATCTTTGTTATATTGCGGAGGAAAAAGCGACAAGTTTTAGAAATGTTTTGAATGTGAGGGGCGAATGTGAGAGAGGAGTCGGGTGTGACCCGTAAACAGCATGCTTGGACTACTGGGTGAATGATCGTACTTCCAACAGTAATGTGGAAGGAGGTAGTAGGGCCAGGTTTGGGAGGAAGTATGAGGAGCTCTGTTTTTGTCATGGTAAGTTTAAGGCGGTGGAGGGCCATCCAGAATGATATCGCAGAGAGACATTCAGAAACTTTGGTTTGTACAGCAGATGTAAGGTCGGGTGTTAAAAAGTAAATTTGTGTGTCGTCAGCATAGAGGTTATATTTGAATCCATGAGATGTTATTAGGTCACCTAGAGAGAGTGTATACAGAGAAAAGAGAAGAGGTCCCAGGACAGAGCCCTGGGGTACCCCTACAGAGAGATCGATAGAGGATGAAGAGGTGTTAGCAAAAGAGACACTGAAAGTACGATGGGAGAGGTAAGAGGAGATCCAGGATAGAGCTTTGTTCCGAATACCAAGAGTATGGAGAATGTGAAGGAGAAGAGAGTGGTCCACGGTCTCAAATGCTGAGGTTGAGTATTATGAGCACAGTGTAATGACCTCTGTCTTTGGCAGCATGGAGGTCAGCAGTTATTTTAGTGAGGGCTGTTTCAGTGGAGTGAGCAGGGTGGAAGCCAGATTGTAGAGGGTCAAGGAGAGAATAGGTGTTGAGAAAATGGAGCAAGCGAGAGAATACAAGACGTTCAAGGAGTTTTGAGGCAAAAGGCAGGAGGGAGACAGGTCGATAGTTATAAAGACAGGTACAAGCTTGCTGTTTTTGAGTAATGGTATAACTGTTGCATGTTTGAAGGAGGATGGAAATGTACCAGAGTAGAGGGAGGAGTTAAAAATGTGTGTGAGCATAGGGATTATAGTAGGACCAAGAGGTTTTAGGAAATGGGAGGGAATGGGGTCAAGAGAGCACGTGGTAGAGGGAGAAGAGGAGATCAACTGTGATACAGTACATCCTCCACTGAGACAGTGGAAAAAGAGTCAAGGAAGGCAGGAGGAGAGTTAGGAAGCGGTGTAGGATGGGAGGAGGAAAGAGAGGTGATGTTCTGATATATGGATTCCACCTTTTCCTTAAAACAGTCAGCAAAGTCCTGAGGTGAGATGGAGGAAGAAGAGGCAGCTGAGGGTGGTTTGAGTAGAGAGTCAAAGACAGAGAAGGGTCGGCGTGGGTTAGCCTTGTGCGCGTTGATTAGTGCAGAAAAGTAGGTTTGTTTAGCTTGAGAGAGGGCAGAGTTGAAACAGGATAGCATAAATTTATAGTGAAGGAAGTCTGTGAGAATGTGATATTTCCTCCAAAGGCATTCAGAGGAACGAGTGGAGGAACGCAGCATGGTTGTGTGGGAATTTAGCCAGGGTTCTGGGGTTAGATGGGCCAGGAAAACAGAGAGAAAGTGGGGCATGTAGATCAAGAGAGGAGGAAAAGGCACAGTTGTAGTTCCTGACAGATTGTCAGGATCTGTAGCAGAACTGAGAGAGGAGAGGGAGGAGCGTAAAGAGGATTCAAAGGCTGGTAGGTTAATAGAGCGCAGGTGTCTGCAGAACCGAGGGGTAGATGGAGGTGGAGAAGGGGAGAAGCGAGAGAGAAAGAGAGATACTGAGATAAGGTGATGGTCAGAGAGAGGAAAAGGGGAAATGGAGAAATCAGAGAGAGAAAAGTGTTTAGTGAAAACCAGGTCTAGGTAGTGGCCATCCTTGTGGGTGCTTTGTTCAGTCCACTGTTGAAGGCCAAAAGAAGAGGTTAGAGACAGAAAGCGGGAAGCCCACGGGAGAGAGGGGTCATCAATGTGGCAATTGAAGTCCCCAAGGAGAAGAACAGGGGAGTCTGAGGAGAGAAAGAAATAGAGCCATGATTCAAAGTGAGAAAGAAAGGCAGAAGGGGGATGAGTAGAGGTAGGTGGGAGATAGATGACCACCACGTGGACAAGGAGAGGAGAGAAGATCTGGATCATAGGAGGGAAAAGCAAGAGAGGGAGGAATAGGAAGGGTTCAGTAACGGCAGAGAGAGGAGAGCAGGAGCCCCACGCCTCCACCCCTGCCATCAGGGCACGGAGTGTGGGAGAAAGAAAGGCCACCATAAGAGAGGGCAGCTTCCAGAGCAGAGTCAGACTGAGTGAGCCAGGTCTCAGTTATAGCAAATAGGAGTTGAGAGTGAGAGAGAAAGAAGTCATGCACAGAGAAGAACTTGATAGAAAGGGAGTGAGCATTCCAAAGGGCACAGGAGAAAGGGAGAGAGGAGGGAATTTGGCAGGGGATTGGTATGAGGTTAGAGGGGTTGACACCAGAAGGAGTCGAGGTTGCATTTGGCAGGCGAGGACAAGAGCATGTAGGAATAAGACAGGGACCAGGATTGGGAGAGATATCCCCAGAAACAAGGAGGAGAAGCATGGCTAGAAACAGAATGTGTTAGGATGATTTGTGTTTTAGTGCAGGGGATATAGCTATGTAGTGACAGAGGGCACAGGTAAGAAAGTAGTTCATGTGAAGTTGTAAAGAAAGGAGAGATGGAGATATATGAATAGAGTTAGAGACGTACTGGGGGTGGTAGAAAGAAGTGCATAATTTGAGAAGAAGTGAGGTCATAGCAAATATAAATAGTAAAGGCGGCATCACAGCAATAGTAAAGTGCTGAGATGTGCAGTCTGGGATAGATAATATCCTCCTTTCCAGCGTAGTTCAAATGCAGGAATCAGGGTCAGTAGGTGTTGTCCACTTCTTCACTTCTTTTGAACTTCCTTTTAAACTTCAGTTTTTCTGCTACTAACAATACGCTACTTGGAGATGTGCTGCAGGCAGCTTAAGGCTGTTCTGCCTGGGTTTAAATGGGCCTAAAAAGTCACCTGACAGTTAAGTTCAGCCTGCTTAATTAGCACATCTGAGGAACATTCAAACAGATGGTTTTTCTAACAGGGTGTTCCCTGCCTAGGGTGAAAGCTTAATTTAATTAAGGGTTGAATGAGACGGGGTTCAAATATGAGATTTACCTGAAGAGAGATGAAGGGATTGCAGACAAATGATGCGGGAGTTAGATCAAGGAAGTGATCCTAAGGATAATACACCCTCCATACCCATTCAATGGGTCGAGATTGTGTTTTATTCTCAGCAGAATAGAGGGGTTGCTCAAGAGGTGTCCCCCCCCCCCCCCTCCCCGAACTCAAAATTTCCTTATGGCTCAGCCAAACAAGCTTTAGCGGCCATGGTAGAAGGTGATGGTACAAATGGCTCCAATTCTGTTTTACCCCTACCACTCTGTCGTTTATCTCTAAAATCTCTTTCTAAATTTGACACAGATTATTAGTTTATGCCACATCACACAAGATGCTAAGGGCAGGGGGACGTGACTGAGATTCACAATTTGAAACATGTTATTATTGTATATGTGTTGTTTAACTTGTCCTTAACAATCCTCATCCTATGGGAAAGAACACACAGAGCGCACCAAAAGTCAAGTAAAGGTGTATAGTAAACATACAAAAATGCAGTAAGCGAAGACTTACATTTAGGATAACGATGAGTCAGCAGATGCCTTAAAGAATATGTCCATGTTGCCATGTTCCTGATCCAAACAAGAGATGGAGTAGGTCTTGAATCTGTATATCTGAGTGCTGGGATCGGCTGTTACTCAGTGCAGACCTTCCACTTCTGGGATCGTGAGTCCTGTGTGTGCAGTCAAGCACGTCTCACTTCCAATTTCCTCCAATCATGAACTTTGAAATAGAAGCTTCACAGGATAGCATAAAATACTCTCTACCACAACGCGTTTCACACACTAAAGTGCTTCGTCAATTTTTGTCTTAGTTGTAGTTTGTTGTGTTTACATGTTCCCATCATGTGTTTATTGTATGCAATATTATTTTTATCTTTATTATGTTTGTTGTTTAAATGTTGCTACTGTATGTTACACCCTTATGTTGTTGCTTCATATGTACAGTACTTTTGTTATCATTAACTTGCTTTTGTCTTGGTTTATCAACCAATTACACTGATTGGATGGCTTTTGACATTATCCTTTGAGATCCTGATTGGCGGGAGGTTACTACCTCTTCGGTATTTAAGACCATCCTTAGGATCCATTAGACCAAACCCCTGATGAAGTGTCATTTGACGCAAAACGCATTGAGGTGAGGTCATCACATAGCTACGTGACGATGGACGTCTAGAAGCTGACATCCCCCTACCTCCACGAGGACGCCAACTCCAACTGCACCAACCACCTACAACAACTTGCTGGCTGGGCTGTACTCCTTATTCCATATTGGACTGGGAGATTGCGGGGTCCTGATCCTTCAGGATCCAACCCTCTGTGGTTGTGTCCTTTTGGCAGGACTGGATCTACATGATCCTATTTTATATGTAAGTGTTATTTTGTTCCTTTTATAAATTTTATTGTTTTGGAACTTACTGTATTTATTCCTTTCGGCGCTCATTTTTGTTTTATACGTCCTGGTTTACCATGTCGATCATGGGAGAATTGGAGCAGCAGAGGAACAACCATCCCCGCTTGGAATCTACAGAGATCGCTGGGACAGCGCGCACTTTATTCTCCTTTTACAATCCTCATCCTAGCATTCCTCAAACTGTTGCATTAAATCAATAAAAGCACAAAGTACTGAGAAATTGAGACTTTTTTATTATTGTTAATTTTACACAAAATTAACTTAATATGTTCTATAGTTATGTCCTATATTTCTGTCATTTTAGATAAATATAATTGAACAATCCTTAAAATAGCAGTAATTCACCTCTGAGTGTATGGTATTAAGTTTAACAAAGTAAACAAGTCAAACATACTGGATTAATTAAAATACTAGAAGAAAAAATGGCATAAAGAAAGACATTGAAACATACTATTATCCCATGTGTATTACTGTAAGTAACTCTTTATATTCACTGTAGAGTATAAAATCATAAATATTTATTACATTGAAAGATATGTTCTGTGCTTTTTTTTGTTATGTTTTTGTCCCATGGAGACACAATTCTCTGAAGGACAGATGTGTTTAAAAAGCTTCTCATTATGGCCTATAAGACACCTTCCATTACTGGAAGACACCCTATTCAAGTGAATGGGCGATAAGGTGTTCAGAATGTGTCTTCAGGCATAGTACTGTGTAACGGGTTTCCCCCCCCCCCCCAATCGCAGATTATACTGTGTGGGTGCAGAAAACATATATAGTTACTCATGTGTGGTGCATCACCTGTTAGCTCGCAGGAGGGCTGAGTCTCCGCCACGGGGAACCTGGGGCAATTATACTAGGGATATGACTTACACTGATGCAGCGCCTCCACCTGCGATGGCTCCCACCAGAGGGGGAGTGGTTCCTCGCAGGACAACCAATAAACACATACAATATCATATAAGAACGAATACTTCTTTACTGATCACTAAGCATTTGAAGTAAAACAGGTAATAACAGGGGTTCCTCTCTAAGGGTAACCCAATTCAACGTATGCTCCAGATTAGCTTATAACGGACACCACAGTGGGTGTCCACACAATGCGTCTCGGCGGACGCTACCGTCTCCACACAATAATCCCACCCTCAAGTCCAATGAGTCCCACCCAATGTCTTGCGCTCCCAATACCTAGACCAGCGTAGGTGTATTTGTGTGTGACTGCGCAGTCACTATGTCAATGGTAGGCCTGGTTGGTGCACGTGTGTTGTGATGTTACCTGCCCGGGCTCCAGCCGCGGGTGCTGCTATACTTCAAAGGGATCGCCGGATGTACTCCAATGGTGAGGTGAATTCCAGCGTGGATAATATCACCGCTTCTTCGGTCGTCTGTACTTAATGGCAACCCGGTTGATGTCCACCGGCTGTAGTCACTCCGCATGGAGCCTCCGCACTTATAGTCTATAGGTCCCGGTAGGACCCAGCATAGGCCCAAACCTCTTGGTGGAAGATGCAGCGTCCGCTGCGTTCCTTACTAGCTTATAGCTAAGGGGCAGGTCCCTAACTTCGGGCCGGTCCCTATCACACTCCGCTAGCGTGGCTCAAGGCTGTCTGGGGCCTAGGGGAGTACTGGCCTAGTGCTCAGAGTCACGGACTCCAGCACCCTACCTCTTACCCCTTGCCGCTCCAGTCCCCAACTAACTATGTAGTTCCTGCACGCGGAATATATCTCCGGATACCAACAGAGATCCTCCTTCCGTATTGGCTAGTCCTTCGCGGGCTTTCTGGACCTTAACTGCGCAGACGCGAGCTCCCTGTAATCCTGGAGTGCTCCTTCTCCTCGCGCATGCGCAACGCCCCTAACAATGACGGCGCCCTGCTCCGCGAACCGGCGGAACCATCACACTGCGACACCGACCGCAACCCTTAGTGCTACTCGCTCGCATATACAGGAGAGAAGGTAATACCACAGGGGACCTGGCTACATCCTACCCCCGGTAAAATCCCCAACGCCCTCGCTTGGGACACCAATATCATAACTATATACAGCATTTATATAATGAAAAATGCATTGGAGACATAACTTAACACATGCATGACTCTAGACGATGTTACACAACTCTGTGAGCATCACAATCATAGATTGGAGCCTGCTCCGAGAACACTGCTGAGTCTCATAATGGGGTGCCCCATCTGATCATAGGCTACCCGCGTTGGAGGGTACCTGTTTCTTTGGCCCCGTCTGAGCGGTTCTTCAGAAACTCCCTCTGGGGAGTAATAAGCACAGTCCTGAGGCTCAGCCTCTTCCCTTGAGGGGAGAAATGTCTCTGAATAGTCTCTGTTAGGAACAAAGCTCGGGCTCTGTGGATCCAAAGGCTGGCCTGTTGTGCCACCTCAGTAGGCGTTGGCCTACAGGGCCCTTTACCCGTAGCTCCTCCGGGAGATGCCCCTTCTGTGTAGGGGTCCCTTTGAGAGGGTCCCTCCAATGGATCTTCCGTAGTGTCAAAGGGGGTCTCATTATGGACAGACTCTTGACCCTGCTCTGGTAAATCGGGTTCACCGTTGAGCGGTGTGGCCAATATCTCGATCTCTTCCTCTTCCACTTGCGGAATGGGAAGAAGATGATTGCGGTGCCATACCTTTACCCGGCCGTTAGTGTCTTTGATACGATAGACCGGGAGGCCAGGCATTTGGGATTCTATCTCATACAGTACACTCCGTCTCTCCAACGGTCGGCCAGCTTATGTTTTCCGGGGACGCCTAAGTTCCGAAGCAACACAGCATCTCCTGGCCGAAGTTCTCGATATCGGACTTTATGGTCATATCGCCTCTTATTATCAGCATTGAGCTTAGCGGTGGATTTCTCTGCCTGCCGATATGCCTGCTGCAAGCTGTCTTTGAGTCGTTGCACATATTTAAAATGGGTAGCATTATGTATCCCATCCGTGGAGATTCTAAGACGCACATCCACTGGTAAGCGGGCTTCTCTCCCAAACATCAGGAAGTACGGGGAGAACCCAGTTGACTCGTGTCGGGTACGATTATACGCATGCACCAAGGTTTCTACATGTCAACTCCATTCTGATTTCTGGGCGCTCTGTAGGGTTCCGAGCATATCTAACAATGTCCGATTAAACCGCACTGGTAGGGCATCTCTTCAGGGTGATATGGGGTCGTTCGAGATTTGGCAATGTTCAACATTCGTAGCAGTTCCTTGATCACGGTACTCTCGAAGTCCCGCCCTTGGTCAGAGTGGAGGCGGTTGGGAAGGCCGTAATGTACAAAGTATTTTTCCCATAATATCTTTGCCACGGTGATGGCTTTTTGGTCTTTAGTAGGGAAAGCTTGAGCATAACGCGTGTAGTGGTCGGTGATAACCAGCACATTGCATATCCCCCGGCTATCCGGTTCAATACACAGGAAGTCCATACACACAAGGTCCATGGGCCCCGAACTCTGCAGATGATCCATGGGGGCCGCTCGGGTGGGCAGGGTTTTTCGCTGTACACACCGGGCGCATCAGCGACAATGACGCTCAACAGCCTCTCTCATTTTAGGCCAAAAGAACCGATCTCGGACCAGTCCAAAGGTCTTGTCAGTACCAAGGTGTCCATGATCATCATGTAGAGCCTTTAGCACCAGAAATTGTAGGTTCCTAGGAAGGACTAGTTGTCTTCTGTCCGGGTGGTTGTGGTATTGTACCACCCGGTAGAGTAAGCAATTGTCTATTTTGAAGTGATCCCACTCCCGCATGAGTAGGGCTACTAAGTTTTTGGAGGCACACTTGAGCAGGGCCAGGTTCTCCTTCATTACGGCTCTCCGGATGATACCAATAATAGGGTCTCGCACTTGGTAATCTACTAGATCCTTCCACCGTAGTACCTTGTCAGGCATGATATTCATCCCTTTGGGATCACAGTAAGCGTCGGGGCAGCCAGCGACCGACATCCCAATGAATCGACTACTCTTAATTCTGAGAACGCCACTCGGTCGTCGATTATAGCGGCCATGCTACACATGGCCCGCACTGCTGGCCCAGGAAGTTCTTCCCATTCCTCGTCGTCAGGGATAGCACTTAGCCCGGGTCTTCGGGAAAGGGCGTCCGCTCCGACATTCAGGGGCCCTGGCTTGTACTTCATAGAGAAGGTATAACTGTTCAAGGCGGCCAACCAGCGGTGTCCTGCAGCGTCCAGTTTGGCTGAAGTATTGACATAAGTAAGGGGGTTGTTATCGGTCCTTACTTTGAAAGCAACCCCGTACAGGTAATCGTGTAGCTTCTCGGTAATAGCCCACTTGAGAGCCAGGAACTCCAACTTGTGGACAGGGTATCTCTGCTCGCTGGGGGTCAAGCTACTACTGATGTAAGCCACAGGCCGCAGACCTTCAGGATGTTTCTGGTGCAGGACGGCGCCCAGTCCATTCAGACTGGCATCCACATGCAGGACGTAGGGCTGCTCGGGGTCCGCATATGCAAGCACGGGCACCTCGGTCAGGCATCCCTTTAGTTTCATGAAGGCTCGCTCACACTCCGATGTCCATTGGTCCCCGAATTGTTGACTAGCCGAGACAGCTTTCTTCCCGGTTTCTGAGGGATATATTTTTAATAGGCTGTTCAGGGGCTTAGCCTTGCTCGAGTATCCTTCCACAAAGTGGCGGTAATAAACGCAGAAGCCTAGGAAGGACCGCAACTCTGTGACGTTCTCGGGGCGCGGCCAGTTTACTACGGCTTCTACCTTGGCAGGATCAGTAGCAATCCCCTTGGCGGACACTATGTGTCCCACGTAGGTCACCGATGTGTGGCAAAAACGGCATTTGTCGAGGGATAATTTCAATCCTTCGTCCCCCAGACGGTCCATTACCTTGAATAACCGCTCTTCGTGTTCCTCTAAGGTTCTACCGAAGACGATAATGTCATCCAGGTATACCAGACATTCCCGCGGAACCATGTCCCCGATGGTCTTTTCCATCAATCTCTGAAACGTGGCCGGCACCCCACATATACCTTGGGGCATACGGGTGAATTGATAGAATCCTAAGGGACAGACGAAAGCCGTTTTTTCTTGATCCTCCGCACTCATAGGCACCTGATAGTACCCGGATCGGAGGTCGAGCACACTGAACCACTGACTTCCATTTAGCACGTTCAGTAGCTCTTCGATGCGCGGGAGGGTGTACTGATCCGGTATCGTGCGGTTGTTCAGTGTCCGATAATCAATACACAATCGTACGGTTCCATTTTTTTTTTTACGCACCAACACGATGGGGGACACATATGGGCCTCGAGACTCTACCAAGATCCCGGACTCTTCCATATCATGGAGAACATTCCTTACGTCGTCTATATCTCGTGGGGCGAGGCGGCGCGACCGTTCTCGGAACGGGGTGGTATCACTGAAACGGATGGTATGTTGGGCACTGCGGCTACACCCCACATCCATCTCACTCGTGGAGAACACATGTCGTCATTGGGTCAACTGCGCGGCCAGTCGGTCTTTCCACTGGGTAGATAGCGTCGACTCACCGAAATTGAAATTCATTTCAACGGGCTGCTCGTCCGCGGCCGCCACCTTCACCTCGGGGGGGCCTATGACAGGGCTGACCGGATATATGCTCCCCAACTTCTGTCCGGCATCCAACTTCATCGGAAAGGGGGAGATATTCTGTACGTACACGTGGGTTCGGCGGGGAATCTTAGTGGTCCATTCCCTCACCTCCGGGAGTATCTTATATCCTTTCCGGATTTCTTCCTCTGGGGTACTTTCCAGCGAGAACAGCTGATCCTCACCCTCTCGGTCCAGGTAGCAACACCAGATGGGCAGCCTCCGCACTCCCCCCGGTAATATTGTCGTCAGCCCGGCTTGGCGATTGTATAGGTCCCCATGTTGCTCCAAGGCATAGATCCGTTAGCACTCGTCTCGTAGGACTGGATCTAGGAGAGCGGTGGCTAAGGGTAACTCATTAGTCTCTTTTAGGTACTGCCGGAACACTTCTTGTACTATATCCGCTTTAGTGCCTAGAATGATCGGGTACTTGTATTGACCTTGGGGTTCTGGGCATACCAAAGCCGCTAAGTGCATGAGATGTCGTTTCCCGGTGTTCAGCTGGAGTATTTCCATCTGCACCTGTACAATCCCAGTGATAGGGTAGTCTTCATTGCTTAGCCCTCGTACGGTCACGTGTTCAGCCGGACGCAGGGTACAGTGCCGGAGGTGCTGGGCGTAGAACGGATGATATATGATGGTCACTTGTGACCCTGTATCCAGTAGGGCCGAGGCGTAGATCCCTTCTTACTTAGATGGGTACAATGGCTGCCGGGCCTACTTGGCTGTACGGCCCTCGGTTGGAGGGGTCCATCTGGGCTTCGGTATCGGCCGGGGCGGAGGGGTTCCCTTGAGGGGTTTCCCCGTCAGGTTCGGCGGCTCGCGCTTGGCATACCATCGTCCGAGCTGGGTTTGGTCGAGTGGAAGTTTTGTCTTCGGGGAACTCCTCCCGTTCTGGGCAGGCCCGAGTGAGATGGCCCTTCTTACCGCAGGTGTAGCAAAGGCGATCCCTTGATTCCGGATGACCACGGTATGGGGGTGGGGAATTTCAACTCGACCTTGCTTTGGGGACCGCACCCTTAGGGGCGACTTCCTCTTCGGGAGTCGCTGGATTCTTGGCTTTAGCCCCCGTGGCTTTAGGCGGGTCACTGGGGGTGGACTCCTTACTCTTGGCGGGAGGATGCAACCGGCCATATGCTTCATGCTTGTTGATCTCACCTACTAGAGCTTCCCAGCTAGGGGGTTCGTTCCGCATCAGGGAGCATTTGACCAGGAGGGCGATAGGGTTGTCGGGCAGGGCTCCTTTCTGGAATTGATTCCAACAATACTCGTCCACCTGAGTGGACTTGATCTGGTCTCGTTTCCGCATATCCAATAGAACTAGCCTAATTCGGTGGAGATAGACAGACAGCTCCTCCCCCTGTTTCTGGCGTAGATTGAGGTACCTCAACATCAGTTGGCCTTCATCCTCGGTCCGCCCGTAGGCAAGCTCAAGTCTCTCCAACATTTTCTGAGCAGTGATGTCTGCATGTTGATCTTTAGCCAGCCGTATAGTGATGGAAGCGGGGGCCCGTAGACACTCCATTATGCGTTGGCGTTTGACTAGCTCAGGACATGTCCATTCCTCCACCACCTGCGAGGTATATTCTATCCAGGCGTCGAATGACTCTTCGCCCGTGGGAGTCGGTTTAGTGCCTGAAAAGGTCTTCAATTTACGATACTGTTGTTGCATCGATGCGTCAGCCCTGGCTCCTCCCAACTCGGCAAGACTTTGAGCTAACATTTGAATCTCACTTCTTCCGCTAGTCGGGACCGGAGCAATACTGAGCGGCGGGCTGTGGTCGGCAACTGTGCCTACTATAGACTCGCAATAACTCTCAGGAGTAGAAGACGAGGCGCACATATCCGCCTCCTCTAAGTTCGTGTGAGGGCTGTCAAGTTCTTACTTGATAGGCCGCGCGGGGTATACTATCGCACAGCTCGACTCGGCCGGATCGTCAAACCATACACTAGATGGTCCTTGTTCTTCATTTACATCTTGTCCAAGGTCCACTAACACTGAATAGCGCCCTTTGGTCTCTGGGCATTGATCCACCAAGGCTAGGGCGTTTTTACCCCGGAGATGAGAATGTTGGAGCAGGGCCATGAGGATGGCCATAGATGGGATGTCTATAGGGACGCCGCACACCGCCAGAGTGTGCGCGGGTGGCACTTCCAGCCTCGTAGCCCACTCATATACTTCTGAGCGCGACAGGCACGGGAATACGGTAGAATCCAGGGCAGGAAGGGAGCGATGTCATCAGGAACACCCAGAAAAAAACACATAAAAAATCATAGTGTAGTAAATAAAATAAGTGTGAATCAAACTAAAATAACTTGGCTCTTGTGGATGACCTACTTACAAAAAGTAAGGTAAAAAACAGCAGGTTTGTTTAAAGATGAGTCTTTAGGCACCTCAGCTTGAGACCGCAGCACACAACAGTAAACACTGGTACTGTAGCAGGCTGGATGATGTTTTCACGGAGGCTTCAGCTCCCAGTCAGGTATATGCAATCATACAGAAATGGAAGGAAACCATAGTGTTTTACCAGATAACACCAAACTTTATAGAAGAAAAGTATAAGACATGTACTCACAATGTAATAAATGAGCACAATCACATAGGGGTTTTCTTTAGGCAGTAGGTATGACGGATCGGCGGATGAAAAAACCTCCACTCCTCTCAGTATCCCTCCTCGAGGGTGCCCCCTCGTCCGGTGTCGGATGGATGGCGTCTGTCGTCACGTCCTGGCCTGGGGGTGACGACTTCCGGTAGGAGCGGATAGATCGAAGGGTAGGAGGATCGCCGCACCGCAACTGTGCCTCCGGGGATGAAGCAGGTAATCAGACTGTCAGACTGCAATTCAGCTGTACTCTGCTAACTCTGCTTGCTTGGCTCAACGCGTTTTGCTGCGTACCGCAGCTTCCTCAGGAGCAATGGTTACATCCCCTAATGGGTGTTATTTAAATAGCATACTCAATTAGGTCAATAATTAAAAACACACTCAATTAATTAATTAATAAATTACACACAGGTTCTCCCATAAAGGGTACATACTGTAATCACTGTGGTCCAAAAATACGATGCATAAAATACATAAATATGTTTATTAACTCTATTTTAAGAGGATCAAAATGATAAAATGTTAAAATGTATATAAAAAATAAAAAAATAAAATTCAATTAATAAGGAGGTGTCAATGGAGAGAGATTCATGGATTTAAAGTGGGAGAGAAAGAGACATGGGTTAATCATGGGAATATAGATCAGGAATCACAGAAACAGGCAGCAGCATATTATAAAATATAGAATCAATTCATAGTGTGATACTGACATGTATCAAGGCAGAAAGTGCAATTACAGTGACTAGAGGAAAGGTGTAATCTCAAAGTCTACATTCAGACCATTTGGTGTGAGAGTATTGAGTTTATGTACCCAGTACATCTCTCTTTTACTTAAGTCTAAGTTTCTATCCCGTCCTCTCCAATGCTGTGCAACATGTTCTATAGCGGTAAATTTTAGCCCTACTGTATTTGAGTTATGGAATATAGAGAAATGCTTAGAAACATTATGTGTCTGGACACTGCGTCTGATATTACTTAGGTGTTCTAAGATGCGTGTCTTGATAGCTCTTGTTGTCTTTCCCACATATTGTAGCCCACAGGGGCATTCAAGGAGGTAGATTATGTAATTTGAATTACAATTCATGTACTGTTTTATTTTGTATTCCTCATTTCTATTATTGCACTTAAATCCCTTTTTATCTTGTTGTTTATATTCGCAGGCTTTGCAGGAACTACAGCCGTAGAACCCTTCCAATTTCTGGAGCCATCCATTCCTATTTGTCTCTAATTTTTTATTGCATAAGACCCCATAAGCATTTGGGAAACAAAAAACCAATTCACTCCCCTTTTAGAGACAGAAGAGGGGAGTCATTATCCCAAAGGGGAAAGAAACAGAGAGGAAAACGGGGGGGAAGAAAGAAAAAAGTGAGAATAACCAATCCTGAAAAGAATAGAAGCATCTTCAATCTTAGTAATGTAGATCTAACTACCTCGCAGTTAAGTGTCATTTCCAAGGGTTTGTCCTTTGCGCCCACT
Source organism: Ascaphus truei (assembly GCF_040206685.1). Classification (NCBI taxonomy): domain Eukaryota; kingdom Metazoa; phylum Chordata; class Amphibia; order Anura; family Ascaphidae; genus Ascaphus; species Ascaphus truei. The sequence continues at coordinate 196,071,260 of NC_134484.1, read as the reverse complement.
TGTGGACCTAATAACTTTGAACTATTTGTGGACGCAAATAAATATATTAGAAAATTAACAGTAAAAAGGTTTTTTCTAAGCAAGAATGTTGAGTCAAGAATGTCTAATCTCAACCCAATCATAGAGAAAGAAAGTGAAACATTCAAGCACACGACATTAAGGAATAAATCCACCTTTAACCCTGCCTACTATAAGGGCAATCATATAGAGGTCTTTTATAATCTGATTGTCAAAGACTTTGAGGAGCTCTCAAAGAGTAACAAATCAAAAATCAGGAACAATATGAATAAAGAAGAGAGGTCTGCCTTAGAAGAAATAATAAATAACACCAATATAGTCATCAAACAGGCCGATAAGGGAGGGGGGGTAGTCATCCTGAATAGAGATGACTACCTAAAAGAAGCACACCGCCTCTTAGGAGACAAAAAGACTTATGAAATTCTAAAAAATAACCCTACTAAAAACTTTATAAATGATTTAAAAGTGCTCTTAGAACGAGGTAGGGAATTGGGTATACTGAATGAGAACGAATATAAATTTTTATTTAATCAATATCCCCAATTACCGATATTTTATATACTGCCAAAAGTCCACAAATGTATGAAACAACCTCCCGGGAGACCCATCATCTCCGGAATTAACTCACTGACATCAAATCTGTCAGCTTATATTGACACTTTTTTACAAAGTCATGTTAAATCCCTTAAATCATATCTGAAATATACTACAGATGTGCTACTGTACATCTGTTGGAGAGCTTTACCTGGAAAAATGAGTATACAGTATTATGGCCACTATAGATGTTGCGTCTTTTTTTTTTTTTTTTTATAACTTTCTTTTATTGGGTTTTTCAATGATAGTACATACCAGTATCACAGTAATGTCACTTGTTTTTCATTGTGACATACAACATCAAAACAAACATGGGGGGGGGAGACTTGAAAGGGGGTGGTAAGGGGGGGTTAGGGGGAAGGGCATAGGGGACTGGGTGGAGTATAGACTTTTCCGCGTATTCCCGTAGGCCTGGCTCTTTTCTGCGTGTTCTTTACTATCTCGTCCAACGTCCCACCTAGTTTAATAATCAGGGAAAGGGATATTTCTCCTTAACTGGTCCTGTCCGTCAGGTTCTCTATTGTTCTATCTCTCTTATGTCTGTTCCGCCGTCGAAGGAGAACCCACCTGCCACTATCAAAGCCAGATGGCGGCATTGCTCATCCCTGGGATATCGGTCTGTGCCAGCCATAATGACCAGACTTTTTGGAAATTTGGGCCAGTGTCGTTGACTAGACTTGTCAACTTTTCCATCTGGCAAGCGAACCAGATTCTATTCCGAATTTTATCTATTGATGGAATTGCATCCTGATTCCACAGTGCTGCGGTCTCGCACCTCATTGCCGTAGCAAAATGTGCTATAAGTTTGTTTCCCGATCTAGACACCTCTTCTGTGGGCTTACCTAGTAGGAAAACCCAAGGATCTAGTCGAATTTTGAGGCCCAAGAAAACCCTTTGTAGCCAATCTCTAATTTGAGTCCAAACGGGAATGATTCGCGGACAAGACCACAGCATGTGTACCAGATCTCCCCGTTCCCCGCACTTCCTAGGACAGAGCGGGGAAGCGCCCGCGACAAATTTTGCCAGTCTAACTGGGGTGAGGTACCACCGTAATAATACTTTATATGAGTTCTCCTTCAGCGTCGTACAGATCGAACTGCTAGCCGCAGCTTTAAAAATCGCTTCCCAGTCTTTGTCTTCTAGCGGTCCATTCAGATCAGTCTCCCATTGTGTCATGAAGCTTGGTCTGTGTGCGCACCGGAGTCTGTGTTGGCCACCACTTTGTACAGAGCAGATATGAGTCCCCGTGTATCGGTTCCCCGATCACAGAGCTTTTCAAAATTGGTTAGGGGTGGTCTATTTGGGTGTTTGGTATAGAATGCCCGGACCTGGAGGTATCTAAGAAATTCTGTATTAGGTATGTCCGTTTCTGACTGTAGATTAGCGAATGTTTTGATTGTGTCTCTACCCTCCAGGTCCTTTAGTCTGCTTAATCCCCCTTTTTGCCAGAGTGTGAAATTTCTGTCGGTTAACCCCGGAGCAAAATCCGGATTTCCATAAAGGGGAGTCATTAGGGTGTGTTTTGAGGTTAGTGAGTGACTATGTTTAACCGTCTCCCAGACCGAGAGAGAGCTCAGCACCGAGGGAAGCGGGTTCTTGAGATCTTTTAGTCTGGATTTAGGGTACCATATAAGGTCTTTCAGTTCCAGCGGGGCGCAAGCCTCTCTCTCCAGTGCCACCCATTGCCTTTGCTCCGGAACCCCGTGCCATTGTGTAATTTGGCATAGTTGGGCCGCTTTGTAGTAAGCCATCAAGCACGGCACTGCCAGTCCCCCAGTTTCCTTAGGCCTTTGCATGATTGACCTTTTTACCCGTGGTTTTTTGTTTTTCCAAATGAAGTTTGTGACTGCTTTCTGCAGTTCTATAATATCTGATCTTACTACGGGTATCGGAAGAGTTTGGAACAAGTATAGTATCCTGGGGAGGAGGTTCATTTTTACGCAAAAGATTTTACCAATCCAGGATATCCCATATGCAGACCAGTCTTTGAGTTCCTTTATGAGGGTTTTTATAAGTCTCGGGTAATTCTCCTGGTAGAGATTATGGCTATGTTTGGTTAGAAAAATTCCCAAGTATTTTATAGCTCTGGTCTGCCATTTAAACTGAAAATTTATCTCGATTAGTTTCTCTGTCGCCTTTGGGATATTTAGACTCAGCGCCTCCGATTTTGATTGATTGATCTTAAATCCGGAGATTCTGCCAAATTTATCCAGTAGAGCGAACAAATTGGGTAATGCGGTGAGCGGTTTTGTCAAAGATAATATAATATCATCTGCATATAGCGCGATTTTATGCTCTTGGGAACCTATTTGCACTCCCGTAATATCTGGATTGCGCCGCATGTGTGCTGCCAGCGGTTCCATGCATAGGGCGAACAACAGGGGAGAAAGTGGGCATCCCTGTCTGGTACCGCTTTTAATTTTAAACAGATCTGATGGGAAGCCTTGATGTAACACCCTGGCGGTCGGGGTAGTGTATAATGCTTTTATTGCCCTTATAATTTTGTTCTCGAACCCGAATGCCTCAAGCGTGGACTCCATATATGGCCAGTCGATCCTGTCAAAGGCCTTTTCTGCGTCTAAGCTTAGAATCACTCCATGGATCCCGTTGGCGTTAATGTAGTTAATAATATCAATTATCTTTCTTGTATTATCGGCCGCTTGTCTGTCTCTAATGAAGCCAACTTGGTCTGGGTGTATAAGCCGTGGCAGGATCGTACTCAATCTATTGGCCAATAATTTGGAGTAAATTTTTACGTCCGAATTGATTAAGGATATTGGCCTGTAGCTTTGGCAATTTGTAGGATCTTTGTCCTTTTTATAAATTATGGATATCGACGCCTGAAGCATCTGGTCCGAGAAGGGTTCTCCCGCTAGAACTCCATTGAATAATTTGAGCATGTGTGGCGCTAGCACCCCTATAAATTTCTTGTAATATAGGTTTGAAAACCCGTCTGGGCCTGGGGCCTTAGAGGGTTTGAGATGTTTGATTACCGCTGTCAGTTCTTCTAACGTGAAGTCAGATTGAACTGCCTCATTCTCCAGCCTGCTCACCTCTGGTAAGGCCGCTTCGTCTACGAAGGACTGTAAAAGTTTTTTTGTTTTTGGGTTTTGTGATACTTTCTCCCCATTATATAGCTGTTCATAATAAAGCCTAAACTCTTCCACTATGCGTTTGGGGTTGGAGGTCAACTCTCCTGTTTTTGTTTTTATGTTTTGTATGTTATAACTCGGCTGCGTATTACGGATCCTGTTTGCTAACATAGTGTCCGGCTTATTGGCTTTTTCAATGAATTTCCGCTTAGTCCAACTGATATCTCTCTCGGCCTGGGATGTGAGGAGGAGATTAAGCTCAATTCTTACATCTTTCAACTCCTTAAGGATGTCCTCTCCGCCTGATCGGCTATGTAGTGCAGAGAGCTCATGTAACCTCTTATATAGTTGTGTCAATTTCGCCTCCCTTTGTCTTTTGCGTCTTGCTGCGAGGCTAATCAAAGTTCCTCTTATTGTGGCCTTTTGAGCCTCCCACAGAGTAGTGTGGGAATCCACAGTGCCTGTGTTTGTACTAAAAAAATTCCTGATCTCGTCTTTAACTGTCTGTGCCAATTCCGGTATTTTAATAAGGGATTCGTTTAGTTTCCAGTTTGCTCCTGGGCTAACCTGCCTAATTTGTGTGCATCGTAGCTCGATCGATGCATGATCCGACCATGTAATGTCATGAATCAGAGTATTGGAGATTTGTGGGACCATTCTACCCGATACAAAGAAGTGGTCAAGTCTGCTGTAGCTGTCGTGTGGGTGCGAATAGAATGTATATGTGTGTTCGCCAGGGTGTTGTTCTCGCCATATGTCCACCAGGCCTCCCCTTCGTAGCCCTTCTAGTAGCTCTTTGGTTCCTGCCTGTTTCCCTTTCTCCTGTCTCGGAGATCTATCAATACGAGGGTCGAGGGCTTTGTTAAAATCCCCTGCTAATATCACGTTGCCACTTGCCCATTTTTGTAGTTTCAGAAAGAATTCTGTAAAGAACTGGGGATTGTTATCGCAGGGGGCGTACACACACGCTAAGGTAACCTGGGTTTGCTGCATTGTGCCTACTAGTATGATATATCTCCCTGCAGGGTCACGTTTTATTTTTTCTGGCACATATGGGACTCTATTGTGGATCAAGATGGCTACCCCCTTTTTTTTATCCTTGGCTGAGGCTAGGTAGAATTTTCTGAAGTGTTTGTCTATGAATTTTGGGTTGTTTTTAAGACAGTAGTGTGTTTCTTGCAGGAAGAGAACATCAGTGTTTTTGCGTTTGAAGTCAGCGAAAGCTATCCTGCGCTTTCGGGGGGAGTTAAATCCCTTTACATTTTGGGAGATGAACGTTAAAGCCATCTTTGTGTGTGTTGTGAGTTCTCATGGATGTCAAGTGCTCTCTGCTTACCCGGTTCATGTTGTTGCGGAGGGTGTTGGAGATAGAGCTGCAGGCCTTTTGTTGCCCAGTCGTCTCTACTAGGGATACCTGGATGGGGGGGAGGGAAACACATAGGGGAGTGACAGGGAACATATAGCCTTGTTATATTAACAAGGAAAACCACTTTGGTCTGAGAAGACCCATGGTTTGCTGCCCGGGGACACTTTTCCGAGTCCAGCGCGTCCCAGTGCCCCAAATAGGGCTGTGGGAGGACACTGAAGTCGCGGAAGCCCAGGTCTTTGGTTAGGCCGTGGCTTAAGGCCACCGTCCAACCAGAGAGGTACATGCCAACAGGCAACAGGTAGGGCAGATGTCCGCCCCCCCGCCGGCAGCGAACACGTTAATTTTTATTAAACAGCGCGTATGCACTTATAACAGAACTCAACTGCTACTCAACTTGTGTCTCTGAAACAGAAAACTTTGGTTAGTTTAAACCTTTCAATGGTGAAGTCTTTAGGTGACTACCCTGCGGCTGTGTGCTATTCTTAGCTTTTCTCCCCAGTAGGGGAATGCGCGGACCCCTCTGGGGAGCTCTGGTCCTCTTTGTGTATCTTCCGGTAGCTGTCGTCGCCTCTCAGCCTGGCGCTGTTCTTGCCCTTGTACTTGGACGCTTTCGATGACGTCAGAGTCTTGGTGTCGAGTGCTCGCGAGAGTTTGTCTCTCGACGTCCTCTGCGTGTCGCACGCAGTTCTTGCTGGTGGTAGCAGAGGAGGCTGGTGTTTCTCGGGGGCGGAGTCCTCCGTCTCAGCTCGAAGCGCGCCAGATCGTCCTCCGCCATTCTGAATTGGCGCTTCTTTTTCGGATTCTCCCGCCCGTCGTCTTGTGAGGCCATTTTGGTAAGTGGAGAGCGAGATAGAAAGAAAAAAGAGAGGGAAGAACTTTTGCCGCGTCTTTTCTTTACTTAATCTCCCCCCCCTCCCTTGTCGGTTTTGTCGGCTCAGTAGGGTAGAGAATCTCCGAGGGGCGGCATTGTAGCGTCTTTCTTGCATGGGACCGCAGCGTGTTAGGGTAGACAGTGTAGTTTAAACCGGTGAACAACAATAACTGGCTATTCTGGAGTAACTGTGGACCGTCTCGTGAGGCCTTCATCCAGATCCTGAGGGGCCCGCTTTAGCGTGTCTTTGTTTTGGTGGCTGTCTCACTTTCTCCCATTCGGTTCGGCGGGGTAGACGACCGTCCATGGCTTCAGGCTGCGGTAAGGTATTAGGGAGGCCCAGCCTTGTGAGGAACTCAGGACCATCTGCGATGTGTTTGATGGCGTGTGACCTGCCATTTTGCAGCACAATCAGGGCGAAGGGAAAAGCCCAGCGATATCGGACATTTTTTTCCCTGAGCAGCCTGGTGATCGGCTGGAGGGCCTGTCGTCTTGCTAGCGTGATCGGTGAGATATCCTGGTAAACGGCCATCTCTATGTCTTCAAATTTTATTATGGGGGTGGCTCTTGTAATTTTGCATATTTCCGCTTTTGTTGTGAAGTGGTGCAGTCTCATGATTATGTCCCTGGGAGGATTATTGGGAAGTGGTCGTGCCCTCAGTGCCCTATGGCATCTGTCCATGACTAGTTCTGCTTCAGTTTTTCCTGGCATTATAGATGACATCCAGCGGTTGATGAGGAGCTCAGGGTCTAAAATCTCCTCAGGTATCCCCCGGATCCTCAGGTTGTTTCGCCTGTCTCTGTTCTCGCTGTCCTCGTTGCGTTCCTCCAGGTCTGCCACTTTCCTTTCCAGGGCGGTAACTCTGGAGTCTGTCTCTGTTTGACAGCGGGCAGCTTCCTCCATTTTCTCCTCCAGGTCGTTGGTGCGTGTTCCAATGCTGAGTATGTCTTTACGCAAAGGGGCCTATGCAGAGTCGTCCGAATACATGCCATTCGGCATGTATTCGGCAGAATTTGCTTCCCGTATGCACAGAGGCTTCCTTGAGTGGCGAAATTTGAAATTTTCGCCAGGAGATTTGCTAGGCGGCAGCATCCCGCCAATGTGTTGGCGAGAAGCGTGTTTTTTTTACATTTCGCCATGTTTCTAGGTTCGGCATATGCAGGAAAGGGCAAAGTGTGGTATTCGGCATGTGTGCTTGAATTCTCAGCGCTGAAGTCGCCAATTGTGCGCGCCAGAAAAAAACGGCAGTAGCCGTCCAGTTCACTGGAAAGTGCTGTCAGTTAGTAAGGGGAAGCAGAGGAGAGGTCACGTGACCGCTCCCATCCAATGGGTCTGCAGCCGGTTCCCTACAGAGCCGTCATTGCCAGACAGAAGGTGGGGTGTGTGTGTGTGTGTGTGATGCCCCGATCGCTGTCTCCCTTCTGCCCTGGTCCCTGCCCCCCTTCTGCTCCGGTCCCTGCCCCCCTTCTGCTCCGGTCCCTGCCCCCCTTCTGCTCCGGTCCCTGTCTCTCGTGTGTGTGTGTGTGTTTGTGTGTGTGTGTGTGTGTGTGTGTGTGTGTGTGTGTGTGTGTGTGTGTGCCTTGTGTGTGTGTTTGCATTGTGTATGTGTATGCATGCATGTGTGTGTGTGTATGCATGTGTGTGTGTGTGTGTGCATGTGTGTGTATGCATGTGTGCATGTGTGTGTATGCATGTATGCATGTGTGTGTATGTGTACTGCTGCCGAGTGCGGGGCTTCAGATCGCGATCAGCTGCTGTGTTTGGGGGGAGGGAGGGTCAGTATTGCTGCCGAGTGCAGGGCTTCACATTGCGATCAGCTGCTGGGCTTGGGGGGTGGGGGGGGGTCAGTAGTGCTGCCGAGTGCAGGGCTTCACATTGCGATCAGCTGCTGGGCTTGGGGGGGGGAGGGAGGGTCAGTATTGCTGCCGAGTGCAGGGCTTCACATTGCGATCAGCTGCTGGGCTTGGGGGGAGGGCATCACGCTGTCACAAACCTGTCCAGATCCATGCCAACTGCTGTCACTATATGTGGCTCCCAAATCTCTGATGCACACAGGGCATTGACAAAGCAATAGGGTGAATATGCCTCTATACACATAACATTGCCATGTCAGCAAAAACTCTGAGCATTACAGTATAAGCAGTATACAGTATATAACAATATATAAGCATGTGTGTGGCTATGTGTATCTGTGTGAGTATGCATGTACAGATCAGTATATATCAGTATGCCTATGTCTCAACTGTGCCTTTGTGTATCAGTGTCTGTAAATGTGTGTGTATACAGTATTGTGTGTCTGTCTGAGTATCAGTGTATATTCCTGTGTGTCTGTCTATCAGTATGTACACTGTCTGTCACTGAATGTCTATGACTGTAGCTAATAAAAATTGTAAAAGTGTAAAGAGAAGGTTTTTTTTTCAGTATCTGCAGCTTCACAGTGCTTCTACCACTTTAACAGAGAGACGCGTGCTGTTTCTCTGGTATGTAACTATGCAGAAGCCGTCACTAAGACGCTGTGCCAGGAATGTGGTGTTTACTTTAGAAATTTCCCGCCCACTTGAATTGAAGTCTTGCGAGACTCACCGCAGTGACTGAAAATATAGCCAGATGTAAGTAGCTCAGTCTGAAATGGCGCGATTAACACTCGCCAATCATACACTTTGAGACTTGATTGACGATTTGTCCTTTCTGAATCAGGCTCAATAAATACGCCACAATGTTGAACTTTTACAACAATGGCAATTTATTTTGTCGTTCCTCTCTGCATAGGCCCCAAAGTGTCCACCTCCCCACGAAAGAAGGTTTTTAAATCTGTAAGGAGTTTGGCTATCTCTTTTTTCATGGCTCCCGTCTGGCTTACCGCTGTCAGGTCTGGCTCCTGAGCGGAGTCGGAATCAGATGCCGCCATGCTATCTGTCTCCTGCACTTTCTTTGCTCCCACAAAATATGTGCGCACGTCCACTTTCTGCTTAGATTTTTTCCTTGTGGCCGCCATATGTCCGTATGCCTGATGTGTAGGGCCAACAGCTCCTGTAGTTTTTTTTTTGAATTGGTTGAGTTTTGCGGTGCGCTGTGTGGTTTTAATGCCGGCGGGGCTCGGAGCGTTCAGGTTAGGCTGCCATCTCTGCTCCTGCCGCGCATGCGCCTCAGATGTTGCGTCTTTATACACATCAATAGAAAAGAATCTAGGATGTGAAGCAGTGAATTTCTTTCTTAAACAAGATCCAGATATGAAAGAACAGCAAGTTCAATTTATTCTCGATGGGATATGTTTTATACTTGATAAAAACTATTTTTGGTTTGAAAATGAATTTTATATTCAAAGATGTGGCACCGCCATGGGTACGAGGTTTGCTCCCAGTTACGCCAATCTCTTTATGGGACTCTGGGAGGAACACCACAATTGGCCCGGCGGCCAATTAGATAAGCATAGATTAGCATAGATAAGGAAATAGCGCCATCTTCTGGCGAAAAAAAACTAGCCAGAAATCCTTAAACTCGGGAGAAAATGGCGCGATTTTTGAAAGTGCTCTGAAAATTTTTCAGAGCTGTAAAAATCGCCAAACTCGTGGCGAGAACCTGAAACTCGCCATGCTAATATAGCGTGGTATTCCAGAAGCTCCGAATCGCTGGAACACGCCAATATGTGCATTAGTATGGCGAGTTTCAAATAGCCAGGAAAAGTTGGCAATTTACAGTTTTTTGCCGAAATGAGTTAACGACGTTCTCTGCATAACACCTTCACTAACGGCAAATCTGTGGCTATTTTACAGCCATTTTAAACTTTTTTAACGTTCCTCTCTGCATAAGCCCCTAGGTCTTACTTCAAGGAAGTTGATAGCAATAATTATATTCTACGCACAAGCTGTCACCACAATTTATGGATGGATAACGTCCCGTATAACCAGTCCAGAAGGATGCGTAGAAATTGCACTGATGCAGCAGTGTTCAGTGATCAGTGTAATATACTAAAGGAACACTTTGTAGAAAAACATTATAGGACAGACCTTCTGGACACAGCATTTGAAAAAGCCAATTGTCTGAATAGAAAGGATCTAATAGTGCCTAAAAACAAAGATAAAACTATAAATACAAACTTCGACACAGCATTTTTAACTTCTTTTAATAAAGAATCAAACAATATTAGTAAAATAATAAATAAACACTGGCATGTCCTGCTGAATGATCCAATTTTGAAGGATGAAATCCCAAAATACCCCAAGGTAATCTTCAAAAAAGCAAGAAATTTGAAGGGTATGATAGCCCCTAGTGCAATAAAAAAACTAGAGACAAATAGGAATGGATGGCTCCAGAAATTGGAAGGGTTCTACGGCTGTAGTTCCTGCAAAGCCTGCGAATATAAACAACAAGATAAAAAGGGATTTAAGTGCAATAATAGAAATGAGGAATACAAAATAAAACAGTACATGAATTGTAATTCAAATTACATAATCTACCTCCTTGAATGCCCCTGTGGGCTACAATATGTGGGAAAGACAACAAGAGCTATCAAGACACGCATCTTAGAACACCTAAGTAATATCAGACGCAGTGTCCAGACACATAATGTTTCTAAGCATTTCTCTATATTCCATAACTCCAATACAGTAGGGCTAAAATTTACCGCTATAGAACATGTTGCACAGCATTGGAGAGGACGGGATAGAAACTTAGACTTAAGTAAAAGAGAGATGTACTGGGTACATAAACTCAATACTCTCACACCAAATGGTCTGAATGTAGACTTTGAGATTACACCTTTCCTCTAGTCACTGTAATTGCACTTTCTGCCTTGATACATGTCAGTATCACACTATGAATTGATTCTATATTTTATAATATGCTGCTGCCTGTTTCTGTGATTCCTGATCTATATTCCCATGATTAACCCATGTCTCTTTCTCTCCCACTTTAAATCCATGAATCTCTCTCCATTGACACCTCCTTATTAATTGAATTTTATTTTTTTATTTTTTATATACATTTTAACATTTTATCATTTTGATCCTCTTAAAATAGAGTTAATAAACATATTTATGTATTTTATGCATCGTATTTTTGGACCACAGTGATTACAGTATGTACCCTTTATGGGAGAACCTGTGTGTAATTTATTAATTAATTAATTGAGTGTGTTTTTAATTATTGACCTAATTGAGTATGCTATTTAAATAACACCCATTAGGGGATGTAACCATTGCTCCTGAGGAAGCTGCGGTACGCAGCAAAACGCGTTGAGCCAAGCAAGCAGAGTTAGCAGAGTACAGCTGAATTGCAGTCTGACAGTCTGATTACCTGCTTCATCCCCGGAGGCACAGTTGCGGTGCGGCGATCCTCCTACCCTTCGATCTATCCGCTCCTACCGGAAGTCGTCACCCCCAGGCCAGGACGTGACGACAGACGCCATCCATCCGACACCGGACGAGGGGGCACCCTCGAGGAGGGATACTGAGAGGAGTGGAGGTTTTTTCATCCGCCTATCCGTCATACCTACTGCCTAAAGAAAACCCCTATGTGATTGTGCTCATTTATTACATTGTGAGTACATGTCTTATACTTTTCTTCTATAAAGTTTGGTGTTATCTGGTAAAACACTATGGTTTCCTTCCATTTCTGTATGATTGCATATACCTGACTGGAAGCTGAAGCCTCCGTGAAAACATCATCCAGCCTGCTACCAGTGTTTACTGTTGTGTGCTGCGGTCTCAAGCTGAGGTGCCTAAAGACTCATCTTTAAACAAACCTGCGGTTTTTTACCTTACTTTTTGTAAGTAGATCATCCACAAGAGCCAAGTTATTTTAGTTTGATTCACACTTATTTTATTTACTACACTATGATTTTTTATGTGTTTTTTTCTGGGTGTTCCTGATGACATCGCTCCCTTCCTGCCCTGGATTCAACTGTTTGTAAGGGAATCAGTGCATATTCCCTGGAAGGTTGAGAATTTTTCAGAATCACCTTAATTTTATATTATTTTTGACCACTTTCACTGCTGGTTATAGCGCCGTTCCAAGTCACTGGGTTTCACACGGGAATACGGTAGACATTCTAGAACGTTTGTTGAATAGGGCACCCCAGGTCTAAGTATCTCAGCAGCGCCTCCAAATGTAATGGTTTTCCCCCCCCCCCAATCGCAGATTATACTGTGTGGTGCAGAAAACATATATAGTTACTCATGTGTGGTGCATCACCTGTTAGCTCGCAGGAGGGCTAAGTCTCCGCCACGGGGAACCTGGGGCAATTATACTAGGGATATGACTTACACTGATGCAGTGCCTCCACCTGCGATGGCTCCCACCAGAGGGGGAGTGGTTCCTCGCAGGACAACCAATAAACACATACAATATCATATAAGAACGAATACTTCTTTACTGATCACTAAGCATTTGAAATAAAACAGGTAATAACAGGGGTTCCTCTCTAAGGGTAACCCAACTCAACGTATGCTCCAGATTAGCTTATAACGGACACCACAGTGGGTGTCCACACTTAATGCGTCTCGGCGGACGCTACCGTCTCCACACAATAATCCCACCCTCAAGTCCAATGAGTCCCACCCAATGTCTTGCGCTCCCAATACCTAGACCAGCGTAGATGTATTTGTGTGTGACTGCGCAGTCACTGTGTCAATGGTAGGCCTGGTTGGTGCACGTGTGTTGTGATGTTACCTGCCCGGGCTCCAGCTGCGGGTGCTGCTATACTTCAAAGGGATCGCCGGATGTACTCCAATGGTGAGGTGAATTCCAGCGTGGATAATATCACCGCTTCTTCGGTCGTCTGTACTTAATGGCAACCCGGTTGATGTCCACCGGCTGTAGTCACTCCGCACGGAGCCTCCGCACTTATAGTCTATAGGTCCCGTTAGGATGGGTCCAAGGCCCAAACGTCTTGGTGGAAGATGCAGCGTCCGCTGCGTTCCTTACTAGCTTATAGCTAAGGGGCAGGTCTCTAACTTCGGGCCGGTCCCTATCACACTCCGCTAGCGTGGCTCAGGGCTGTCTGGGGCCTAGGGGAGTACTGGCCTAGTGCTCAGAGTCACGGACTCCAGCACCCTACCTCTTACCCCTTGCCGCTCCAGTCCCCAACTAACTACGTAGTTCCTGCGCGCGGAATATATCTCCGGATACCAACAGAGATCCTCCTTCCCTATTGGCTAGTCCTTCGCGGGCTTTCTGGACCTTAACTGCGCAGACGCGAGCTCCCTGTAATCCTGGAGTGCTTCTTCTCATCGCGCATGCGCAACGCCCCTAACAATGGCGGCGCCCTGCTCCGCGAACCGGCGGAACCATCACACCACGACACCAACCGCAACCCTTAGTGCTACTCGCTCGCATATACAGGAGAGAGGGTAATACCACAGGGGACCTGGCTACATCTGTTTATTAAATATGGGCCTGTGCCTTGGAAGTCACAAAGTGATAGATAACAGAAGAAAAATATCATTCACTTACATTTCCTCCTTTACATCAAGAGAAGCAAATAATAGAAAAGAGACAATGTCTATTTTTTGCTATGTTTAAATACAGTAGCTTCACATTAATCCACTACCTGAAATTAAGTGATAGAAAGCCAAACATAATGATGAGTGATAATATTAAGAATGAAATAATAATGAAATTGCAAATGTTCCAGACCATGTAACTACTGTATATAACTCAAAGCATAAGCATATCCTGAGATTTATAGCCTTACAATTTTAATTTGACAGATACGTGGTAAAGACAAATGATTCATTTATCCCTTCGGCTTCTTTAAAGCTCATAAGTTTAATCTTCGAGACACTTAACACTGTCCAATTTTCTTTTTCAATATCCCCTTCAATGCCTGCCCCACTAAATAAAGTATTCACACAGTGAGCCGGTATATTTTTGCATGTGTGTAATTAAAAAAGCTCCAAACTGCCATTATTAAATTCAATTATGAGACTCTCTGGTTAATCTGTTCCCACAAGGTATATTGGTCTCTTGTAAATTGTAAAGTTAGGGAACTTGTAGTGATCATAAGTGGTTCCTCTGTCAATAGAATGCCATCATCTTTCAGATGAGGTATGTATAAGATGCACAGTATTTTATTGACCCCATTATCACTAGTAAGACCCCGAAAAAATGATTGCATTAATTCATTGTCATTGTTTTCCATTCTCCCGGCATAGGTAAATTACATGTTAATGGGGTAGATTAAACCCTATTTACAAATTTGCCCAATTGAATAAATATTATCTATGATATATTTCCACAGGAAAACTATCTGATATGCAGGTCTAGTCAAAAAGGAAAGATATCTTGAAATCCTTTGACATCTGAATCCTTTGACATTACTCAGCAATACACCCTGCACTAAAATACTTCTCTTCAAATCCGCCTCCCACATTCAACTTGTCCTCCTCGTGGTATAAACCTTTCTAACCTCATACCCATCCACTGTCAATCTTCTTCCCCCTCTCCTTTTCTCATGTGCCCTTTGGATGGCATGCTCCCTTTCAAACAACGTTCCTGTCTGTACTGGCTGTCCTTTTCTCTCACTCTTTGCTCCTCTTTGCTACTGATGTAGCGGCCGCTCTTCGAACACTTCACGCGTCATGTACATCGGAATCCCGTTTTGAAACCACGGGATGAATTCCAGCCTTCCCGCACTAAGATGCGAGCACGGCGAGAGCAGAAAAACGAATTTTAGTGTTCTGGCTTTTAAAAACATGAAATTGACACAGTAGCACAGTAGCACAGTACTGTACACATTACAATTCATCCCTTTTATTGCAAACAAAGAAACAGAATCCATGAAATTCAAACAAAACATCTGCGATAAGCGCGGGTGCCTGGGGCGATTAGCCACGTTTCATGCTGCGTGGGGAACAGCAGAGAAATCAAAATCGGCGCCGATATGTGTTCGAATGTGTTCAGTATAACCAAGACTTGGCTCACTCAGTCTGACTCTGCACTGGAAGCTGCATTCACTTATGTGGTCCTTTCTTTCTCCAACACTCTGTGTCCTGATGGCAGGGGTGGAGGCATAAGGTTCCTTCTTTGCTCAATCTGCTGTTACCGAACCCTTCCTATTCCTCCCTCTCTTTCTTTGCCTTTCTTAGAGGCTCACACTGTTCAGCTTTTTTCTCCTTGCCCTCTCCAGGCAGCTGTCATCAATCGTCACCTATCTATAATCATCCCCTTCTGTCTTTCTTTTTGACTTTGAATGCTGACTCTCCATTCACTCCTCTGACTCCCCTTCTCTTTCCTTGGGGATTTCAATTGCTATATCAATGACACTCTCTCCATTGGGCTTCATGCTGTCTCTCTCTAGCCTCTTCTTTTGGCCTCCACCAATGCAATACAGACAGCACACACAAGGCTGGCCACTACTGGACCTTGTTTTAAAAAAAAACTTTCTCTCCCCGATTTCTCCATTTCATCCTTTCCGCTCTCATTTACTCTCTCTCTCCATACTCCTCTTCCTCACCTCCATCTACCCCTTGTTTCTTCAGAGACTTCAGTTCCATTAATCTAATGGCTCTTGATTCCACTTTGCTCTCCACCCTCTCTTCTCTGCTACAGACTCTGACAACATGGTCATAAATCACAACTCTGCCCTATCCTCCTCTCTTGATCCACATGCCTCTCTTTCTCTCTGCTACTCTTGCCCTTCGAACCCCAGACAATGGCTAAACTGCCATTAATGCATGCTTTGCTCCTCTACTCATTCCTCTGAACGCCTCTGGGAGAAATCTCATATGCTCAAAGACTTCCTTCACTACACATTTATCCATTCCTGTTTCAACTCTGACCTCTCACAGGATAAACAAACCTACTTATCTTCACTAGTCAAAACTTAGAAGTCTAACCCACACCGCCTCTTCTATATCTTTGACTCTCTACTCAGACCACTGTCTGTTGTTTTCCTTCCACCATTTAACCTCAGGACTTTGCTGACCATTTAAAAACAAACGTGAATCCATTTTTCAAGGCATCTCCTCTGTATTCTCCACCTCTTCCTAACTCTGCCTTAATGTAATTTTTTCCTGTTCACAGAGGATAAAGTGTCACTGCTAATTTCTTTCTCATCCACTGCAACATTGCCTCTTGACCCCATTTCCTTCCATCTCCTCAAACATCTTGCTTCTACTCATCCCTATACTCACACATATTTTCAACTACTCGCTCAGTTCTGGTACTTTCCCCCCCTCATACAAGCATGCAATAGTCATACCTTTACTCAAAAAGAGCACGCTTGACCATACCTTTCTCTCTAACTATAGCCCTTTTTCACTCCTGCCTTTTGTCTCTAAACTCCTTGAATACCTTGTATTCTGTCGCTTGCTCTCTTTCTTTCTAGACCCGCTACAATCTGGCTTCGACACTGTTCCCTCCACTGAAACAGCCCTCATCAAAATAACTAATGACCTCCATGCTTCCAACAACCAATGTCATAACACCCTGCTTATATTACTCATACTTTCTGCAGCCTTTTATGCTGTGGACCACCCTCTTATCCTTCATATACTCCATACTCTTGGTATCTGTAACAGAGCTCTCTCCTGGATTTGCTCTTATCTCTCCCATTGTACTCTCAGGGATTTGCCCTGGGACCTCTTCTCTTTTCTCTTTGCAACACACTCTCTAGGTGACATTATCACATCTCTTGGGCTCAAATATCACAGCTATACTGATGATACACAAATTATCTGCATGTCTCAGAATGTTTCTCTGCTATATTATCCTGGATGGTCCTCTGCCAACTCAAATATGATATGTCATACTTCCTCCCAGGCCTGGACCTACGTTACACTTCTCTATTACTGTTGGCAGCACTATCATATACACCCAGTATCACAAGCACGCTGCCTAGGTGTTATAATTGACTCCTCCCTCACATTCTCCTCTCACATTAACAGTGTAGCTAAAATCTGTGGATTGTTCCTCTGTAACATTGCAAAGATATGCCTTTACCTCTGTCGCTCTAGTGCTAAAACTCTAACAGACCCTCATTATCTCCCCCCTCAATGATTGCAGCCTTCTTCTGCCCTGCATTCTGGGCTCTCACCTGTCTCCCTTACAATCTATTCTAAACGCTACTTTCAAAATTCTCCCCTCTGTTTAAAGGCAATACACTCCTCTGCCCGATCTTACGTCTCAGTCCTAATTTTTCACTATATACCTGCTTGACACTTGTGTTCTGCTCAAGGATGTCTTCTGTCAATCCCTTCTGTATCTAAAGTCCTCTCCCACCTAAAACCTTTAACACTTACTGTCCCAACCTTTGGAATGCCCTTTCCTTCAATATTCGACTAGCACCATCCCTATCCACATTTAAAGTCCATCTTAAAACACACCTCTTTAATTAAGCATTTCAGTACAGTAGCTCTGCTGGCTGATACTATACATCTCAAATGCATTTACCATTTCTCCTTCCCGATGCACTTACCATAATACCACACTACTGTCTCTGTAAGTTCTCCTTACTTACCACTTAGATTGTAAGCTCTTTAGGACAGACTACTGTTCCTAATGTCTATTTTTAGGTATGACATGCTTATTCCTATGATGTTATGTGTGTTACTGCTGTAAAGTGCTATGTAAATAAAGATATACATACATACATACATATTAACCTACGTAATCAACTATCTGCATCTCCAAAAAACTAGTAAAACATTACAATCTACAGAATAGTTAGGGAGGGGGAAAACCCTGCTCCATCCCCCCAGAGGCACCTTACTTTTCCCCTAGAACATGTAAACTTCACCTGTAAACCATAGCCTTTAACCACCTGCTTTTGAAGACGTCTGCCCGATATTTCAGGGTCTTGACATGAACGGGTTTGATATTGGCTAGTCATTGTAAAGGTTCTAGAGGATGGTAAGTTATTTTGGCAGTCAGGATTTAGACATTGCACTAAATTACCAGCTTCATTAGAATGTAAAAGGTTGGTCAGTGTCATGATAGGGGCTGCCAGGCTTGTAATAAAGGGGTCACACCCAGCCGGCAGTCCCTGCAATCATGCGGGACACGAGGGGTTAATGGGATCTGTGTATACAGTATGTTGATCTGCATTCCCCTGCTTCAGCAGAATTGTCCCAGGTCTTAGATGTATTTCCCCAGCAGTACTGTGTGTTATTGTATATATCCTGTTATCATGATCGGGATAGGAGGGGTTAATGGGTGCTGGGTATAATCTGTAATCCCCTAACCCATCTGCTTTGTTCCAGTATAAGGCCTGGGACATAATGAGTTTTAAACTCGCTGAGGTGGGCTGAGCCGCGCTGAGCAGATGCACAAAGCGCCTGCATCTGTCAGCAGCGCGGCTATATTTTCTCCCTCCGCATGTGCGCTGATGCGTGCAGAGGCTGAGAAACTTTGCCGAGACAGGCAGGTTTCAAATTTGCTGCTTGGGGAAGCGATGTGAGTGGTCACGTGACTGCTCACATCCAATGGGAGCGAGGGACTAGCCTTGTCTCCCGCTCTGCCTCCTGGCACGCCTCCGCTCCGCCTCCGCCCCGCCCCCTGAGCGCGCTCACTGCCTCGCCTGCACGGACAGGGAAAAGCTCCATTTTGGAGCAGGCGAGGCAGAGCAGGAGCGCGGCTCAGCGCTGTTTGCTCCTCTATGTTCCAGGCCTAAGGCTGCAAACTCCTGCAGTCTGTGTGGTAATTACTATGTACAGTATGTATAAATCCTGTCCTAGACGTTCAAAAGCCTTCAGCCTATTGAAAGTAATGGTGCTATGTATTAACATGGAGAGAGGGGGAGAATTGTATTGTATCCCTGACAATGGATAAATTGTAAAATTATAACTTTTGCTGTATACATGCTAGAAAGGTGAAATTTGCACACAAGTTAGATCCCACCATTAGCAGGCGGCCCAGGGATTGTTAAGCCCTTCATACCAATAGAAAGCATGATTTTACCATGTAATAGTTTATGCCATATTTTTATTCAGAAAGGCAGTGCGAGTTACTGTACATGAGTCCTCTGATGTGTTAATGGGGCAATCGAGACGAGTCATTGTGGAGATAGGATTTAACTGTGTAGTTGTTATAATGTAAACCCCATAGAAATCATATCTCAGTATGTGTTTGTGCTACAAGGCTGAATTTTGGATATATTTTACTATGCCAAGAACACATGTTGCACACATATCTTCAACCTGGTTACTGCACGGGAAATGTAGTTTATAAGTTATCTCTGGTTTTCCTATAAGTTTGGACATAGGGCAAAAGCTGGCCAGATGACAGCTTTGTGATGTACTTTACTCCTCCGGTTCCCTGTAGAGAAGTTAGCCAGAGGTGAGAAAAACCTGTACATCAATGGAGGTGACTCACCCTCATTGCATATGCAGCCAGATATCACAGATGGACACTAACCACTGTGACCTGTTAAATGTAATACCCTTACACGAAAGGTCTCTGCCCCAATAACCATTTTTCTAGACATAGTGGCACCCAGGTCACTTGTCATATTTTTTTTTATAAATGGACTGGCCAAGTAGGACCAGGGGAGGGGTATACTAATGAGGGGCTGGGTAAACCCTGCTACTCACGTTACCTGTCAACCTGTGATTGGGACAAGGTAATTGTTCACCAATAACTGAACTGCCATGTTAGGAATAGGGTCCTGCATCTATATAATTGCTTGTACCCCTTATTCTGTGCTTGTCGTGACTGTCCTGATTCCTGTAACAACTAATGAGCTGCTATTTGACTGAATATCTCATTATCCAACCCCAGTAAGTGTAAATATTTCTGTAATGTTATTTGCTTAAGGTATTGTCTGTTCTGCTCATAAGAAATACACTCATTCAGTTTACTATATCCTAATCTTGTTCAATCTGGCCCGGTTATTATATATATTGTCTGCTCTCTCGTCACAGTCAGCTAAACTGGTGTTGGGGATATTTAGGATAGGGATAGGTAGGTATAGTAATTGCTCTCTATTTATGGTGGTCAAGAAAGCACGCACTGATGACCAAAGTGGTTGCTAAAGACTTAATAAATAATTATATATCAATAATGTGTGTGTTTTTAACATGTTTATCACTAAGTTAAAATCAAGCCTTAGGAGCAATTTGGCCATTACATGAAGCCAAATTGCTCATACTGAATCATCAGCCTAAACTAGACAAAACAAACCTCTACAATATTGGTCCATGCAGTTTAAACTTCACAGTTTATGGAATTTCATGTGAAAAGTAATTTGGCAATAATGACACATTTATATTCTTATTCTCTTTTCCCTCTAAGAATCTTTCTCTTTGAAGCTCATTTCTCTCTAGAGGACTGAAATAATAGGTAGGATTTACAAAGGAAGAACTATTAATAACCATTGCAGTATAGATACACAAGGCTATCTTAGTGCTTAGTGTTGTACCTTTTATGGTACAATACTATCAGTTATCAAACAATCTTCTTTCATAGAAGACATCCACAGAAAAACATATTCCTAAAGTTTATACAGTACCAATCTAATCAAGTTTGTGGCTCAACTAACTCCCCAACTCACTCCCCATTACCCTATAGCAGATTTCTATTATACTGGCTCTCAGAGATCAGGCTGCTCTACAATGTTGCTCATGTTACTGGAAATGCACTATATACACAGATAGAAGTGGGTAATCCTGAAATAGTAGTCTATCCTCTACCTTGAGGGGTGATGTGTCTTAAAGCAACTTAAAATAGAATGTGAAGGAAATAATGTAGATTCAAGATCTTTTAACACTTAGAAGTATGGAGATAGAGACTTCAATTTTGACAAATTTACAGGTGTGGCCGCTGATGCCCTAGAAAAGACCATGCACTGCTGTATTGTAACATAGACACATTTTAAATGTGCAGTTTGAACAACCCACTGTAGAAAGACAGAAGATATTTGGAAGAATATTTAGGAAATATGCTGCCCAGCTGACCATAAACAGAAGATATCCTTCTACATTATGTATTAGGAATAATGATGCAATCAAAATTATTTGTCACAACCTAAAAGTAGAACCACTAATTTATTTAATACCATGCAAAGTAGATGAGAGACTAAAGCCCTTGATGTAAATTACTTACAAAACACACAGAAGGGAGTGCATATTTTCATACAGTATGTAGAAAAAAAAGAACACACAATAGTGCAACATGTCTGAATAGAAAAGGACATGAATCTTAATAAAGTGACAAGTGAGTATAGTAATCAAGCCTTCTGATATATGTAAGTAGGTGCTTGGGGTCTAAGGTAGTCATCTCAGAAATGGGTTCTTCAGAGAAAAGAGGACATATATTGTATAGTGCAAAGATGTTTTTACTCACAACAGTATTAAATCATATAAAATCAGAACAGACAAACAAATGCCCTTTAAAGCATATAGACCAACACTCAGGGATGAGCAGTACTTTCAGTCTCTCCTTCCAAAACAAACATGATTCAGAGTCCCCAACCGGTTTAGATGACGTCACTTCAGGAATCGATTGGGCTGCTTCCTCCACTGCTAGGTCTCTTAGTTAATCACCCAATCAACATTCAGGGTGTTATTTCTAAGAGGGTATGAAGTAAAGTAAACACAGCTGAACAAACAATCAGACAACTGTAGCACTGTTCCCCCTCCCCCCCACCTCCCAGAGATATGCAGCCTATGTTACCTAGTGTGTGGTGCAATACCGGTTAGGGTCAGGAGAGCTGAGCTGATCTGCGATGCTATGGAGATCAGGACAGGATTTTGATGTCATCTGTAGTTCTTACTCACAGCGGTGCATGGTCTCAGAGGTTCCATACCTCTGGATAGTGCTTTGCCCTGATAGTATAGGGCATCGGGCTGAATCTGAGCAAGGAGCAGGACTCAACTAAATTGGTCAGACCCTCCTAAGGCGATCAAGAAGGGGTGGACTCATGGTCTATACCTATTCCTGATAGGCTTACACAGGCCATGAATCACCACCTTACTTCTATCACTCATAAGAGGGGCATAGGGGGGTCAAGAGCCCATAGATTTAACCAGTTACTTCCTGCAGCTAACAGGACTTACATAACAGGGATAACAGGGGGAAAGAAAGGCATAATGGGACATACCCTGTTACACAACCAAAGCACAGTGGTGGAGGAGGGAGTACTAAGGACATTTTCTAAGATGTTTTATTTTGCAACACCTAATTTGAACACTGTACTGTATTGACAAATTAATTGTTTAGTGGGAGCAAAACGAAATTGACAAATACCCATTTGTGGCCATACTTTTGGAATACTGCCTGAGATGCACATTTTTAAGAATTAAAAAATACCTCATGTGTCAAGCAAGAAATAGGAGAAGTATGTGGCTAAAAATGGTAAATTAACATTTTAAATCATAGTCATTTTAAAGTGGCAAAACATGTGAAATCCTATATGGTTTTAAAAAAAATCAGTTGTTGCTTTAAGTAAAAACTGATATTATTTATAGAAACATAGCACTTGACTGCAGATAATGACTTAGCCCACTTAGGGGTCTACACAGGTAGCTTCGATAAGTGTCTTAACGCTTGTAAAGTGCACTTTACAAGTGATTTTGCATGTGTAGCTATTCAGGAAGCTGCGATAACATGTCAAAATCATTTGTAAACGCTTGGCAGTGTTATCACTCTGGTAAGTTGTGTGGTACTGTAGGTCAAAAAATGCTGAAAATACATTTTTTTTGCCAGTAACTGCTATTCAGGTAGCTCCGAAAAGCAATTGTGGCTTAAGAAGTCCTATTTTGTTTGCGCCACCTGAAGGGTGGCGAGATAGGAATGTGCGATTTTCATCAGACGGAGTATATTTTACTTTGACTACATATGATTGAAGCTGGAGGTACAGTATGTAGAACTGAACCTGCATTAATATCAGCTCTGGAGACCCCCTGCTTTAATCCTATGTATTAAAAATAAAATAACAGCCAAGCTTCATTACCTTAGTGGCTAACCACCAGGGTTAACAACAGTAACCGTTTTGTTGGTGGTAGAGGAGGTGGGTGAAGGTTGTAGTTGGCTTATGGTGGGTGGTTAGGCCTCCCAGCGGGGTTGCAGGTGGGATTAACTCCTTCATTACCTTAGCAGTTACTAAGCTAATGAAGCTGTTAAATATGGCTAATAGTTATTTTGCCCATTTGTGATGGAAAAAGAAAATAAACACAGTTAAATAAAATAGATGTAACAATGAAATCTATTGATTGTCACTGTGGTTACCTATGCCCTCAACTGCTCGTCCTCCTCATCCAACTGCACACCAATCAACTCTTGACCCACGATGCAATGATCTTTAACTTGAAGTACAGCTTGATGCGCCGAAGCCCGTGGTTCTCAGTTGCTTGAAGAGAAGCCACTGTTGACTAGATGTTATTTTCTTCTTTCTTCAATAGGCCCAGCATATATTGACACACCAGCTTCTTCCTGTCAAATATAATATATGTGACGACACATTTGACAGACACATGGTACATCCACCAATCCGATTATAACTGGTAACATATATACAACTACTTATTCTGGGAGCAGTAGTGCAATCATTACACAGTATTATAGGCTAAAGCTGTTAAATTCCTGGCATTATTGAAATCACTGCTCTCTGATTGGATTATGCCCAGAATTGTAAACTATCAGTAATGGCCCAGAATTTTTGGCACTCTGCCAAGTTTTTCAGCCAATCAGCTTTCAGTTGTCATTCACAAAGAGTGAGATCAGCTCTCAGACAGGGTAAGTGATTGTACAGGAGGCAGCAGCAAGGCACTGACTCCTCCCACACCCTGCCTGTAGAGAGCTCCACTAAGGAGAGTGAGGGAAAAGGTTTGTGTGTCTGTTGTGTGTTTTGTTGGTGTAAAGGGGTCCAGCAGAGTGTTTTATTGGTGTGTGTGTCTTCTGTTGGTGTGTATTTTGTGGGTGTAGAGGGGGCAGCAGAGTCTATTTTGTTCGTGAGTGTCTGCTGTGTGTGTTTTGTGGGTGTAGAGTGGGGGCTGCAGTGTGTGTGTCTTCAGTGTGTGTTTTGTGGGTGGAGGAGGGGTGCAGAGTGTTTTGTTGATGTGTGTTTGTAGTGTGTGGGTTTACAGGGGGCTGCGGTGGGTGTAGATGGGGCTGCTGGTGTGTGTTTTGTGGATGTAGAGGGGGCAGCAGTCTGTTTTGTTGTTGTGTGTATGTGTGTGTATGCAGTGTTTTTGTGGGTGTAGAGGGGGCTGCAGTGTGTGTGTGTGTGGTTTGGTGTGTGTGTCTGCAGTTTTGTGAGTTTACTAGGGGCTGCAGTGTGTGTTTATGGGCGTACAATGGGGCTGCTGTGTGTGTTGTGTGTGTGTTTTATGAGTGTAGAGGGTGGAGTAGGGCTGCAGTGTGTTTTGTGGAACTAGAGGAGGGGAACTGCAGAGTGTGTAGGGGTGACTTCAGAGTGTGTTTGTGTATATAGAGGGAGGTTGCTGAGTGTGCTTGTGTGAATATAGATGGGGTCTGTGTGTAGGTACAATGTCCTTTTAATAAACTTGCAGTAAAAGCAAAAGAATGTAGACGATCATGCTGCTAATAATCAATATGACCACAAAAGTGTCTCTTTTTTATGAAAAATTAAAAATAAAATAAGCCTACATTTAGCTATAATAATAGTAATAATCCCCTCAGAACAGGGCATTACTGGCCAATAATGCCCTGGCTGGGTTAAAGTCCCTCGGCTGCGCCTCGGGCCTTTCATTCTTCCAGCCAGGGCCTTGTCTGTAACTGTTACATACACCTATAATATATATTTTCTTTAACTGTGCATGCAATGCCTTGTATACAGCTCAACCCCGTTATAGCGCGATCCGTTACAATGCGAATCCGCTTATAACGCGATGCAAGCGTGGCTCCCAATTTTCCTAATTATGAATTCTTTACAACACGATTATTGGTGTCTTAAATACTTTATTGTACAATGCATACAATTGTACATTATTTCTAACGCAATCCGCTTATAACGCAATGTGATTCTTTGGACCCCAAGCACAGCGTTGTAAGGGGGTTGAGCTGCATAATGTATATACTGTTCACTTATGTAACTGTATTTGTAACCATGTATGTCTTAACTCTATGCCCAGGACATACTTGAAAACGAGAGGTAAATCTTAATGTATTACTTCCTGGTAAAACATTTTATAAATAATATAAATAAATAAACAAAATAAATTATTGGCCAGTAATGCCCTGTTCTTCTGGGATTATTACTTAATTACGTTTCAACAGCGAAACAAATAACTGTGGTGACGTCTAAAGCTAAATACTAACTCTAGCATTAGGGTTTTTTTTTTATAGACTCTTAAGTCAACCACAACTCCAACATTCAGGAGTATTCTTGTGTAGACTTATAGGCGGTATTACCATTATATTTTCATAATATTTTTACTAAAGGGAATACATGGGCTTCATCATAAGTCCTGCTCTACATTTTACTATAAGGTTCTAAGTCCACACATATCCATTCTTGTATTAAACAAAGCACATAACTCCAACGTTTCGACCCCTCAAGGGGATCTTCTTCAGGGGGGTGTGCTTGTTTAATACATATGTTTTGTTACCCTCTACCTGAGTGCTGTTGCCTCCTTGCCGTTTCATGGTAATGTATATCTCTATTACTTTTATGGGACATGCACCAGCCTAAAATCAAACTTGTACAGGAGTGCCAGTGTTCCTTTACCATACTTCCCTGAGGAAGTAGCTGTGTTGCTACGAAACGCGTAGGACTATCACCCTGTTGTCGATCCATTCTTGCCTGTGGTCCTCCGTGGCGCTCCGTGGAGGAGATCGCGCGATTGTCAGTGACGTCATCGACTTGTGGATTCATGTCTCTGGTTATGAAGGAGTGTCAGTGGGGGTCCATTCCCTGAAGATCATCAGGAGATCCTCACTGGCTGGAGGCACTGCACCATCAGAGATCAAGGTAATCTGTCCCCCTGTTCCCTGTGCTGGCTCTCCCCACACCAACCGCAGAGCCCTCAGCCCTCCTGTTGCCAGCAGGTTGCAGCACCCAGACCGCTTGAGGTAACCAAGAAGGAGAGTACCCCCCATCTCATCTAGGGGGGGGGGGTAGGATAAAAAGGTTACATTTGGAGGCACTGCTGAGATGGAACTGCTCGCCAGGACAGGACAGGTTTTACCAACGGGACAGGTTTCCAGAGACATTGAATCACGCAGCGGTGTTTGGGACTTATGCAGCAGCTGGCAGACTCCCCAGAGAGGGAATCTCTCCCTGAAGCTTGCCCAGGGAGGGGGTTACACTAGAAAGGACCTTTTCTATGTGGGGCGACCCCCTGTTGGCAATGTGCCAGGGAGTGTGCTACCCACATAAAGTTGCTAGCCGGTGGGGCGACTCCCTGGGGGGCTATGGCCAGGGAGCGTGGATACTCACATACCCGCCACTACATAGGATTTGGGACAACTCCTTGGTGGCTATGTGCCAGGGAGCATGGATACTCTTCTTATCAGATCACCCGGAAAAGGATGGGGTATAACGGGTCCCTGAAGCTACACCAGGGAGCCTGCAGGCCTATCCTGGGACTGCAGTTGGGGCAACCTCCTGGGGGCTATGGACCAGGCAGCGTGGATACCCTTCTGTACTCCCCAACGAAGTTACAGCAAGGGGACAGGGATTCTGATGTGAGATCGGAGACCCCTATGTACCCAGCAATAACAGGACTATTGTGGTAATGGTTCATGAGGCGTTCCCTGAAGCTACCCCAGGGTGCGTGGTACTCAACAAAAAGAATTGTGCTTTAATTTGCGTGGCCACTTACTGAAGAAAAGTGGGTCACGCCTGTCTCACTAGTCCGCACAAGATGGTGGTTTTGCTCTCAAGGAGACCACATGGTGCTGGACTTTGTGCTTTTAAAATGGCGGTTCCAGAGAACTGGGGACCGCAGGTACTACTACTACTTCAGAATGGCGCTTCCCGCCTTACCAGGGAAGCCATGTGCTCTTTTGCAAAAGTTGCATCAACTTGCAAGCTTTTGCTGGACTTACAGTTTGCAGAAACAGCGCAAACTACTGAAATCCCTCCCCCTTGCTTGCTCTGGATTGGACTATAATATTTACCAGGGGGAGGAGCTGGGTGTGCCCTGCAGGAGCACACAGGATGTGAGGATCCAGAGGCACGTGTACTCCAGAGACAGCAGTTGTGCCTCTACTGTGAATTGCCTGCCATACTGATGGAGATACGAGGACAGATTTATGAGCTGACCGGAGGAGTCCTTGTCATCCGGGACTCCCCTTAGAACCAACTCCTCGGGGTCTGCCCGCTATGCGACTACCCAGGAGGCTCACTACACCTCATGGGGAGTTACTCCGCTTGCCGTGTGCCTTATCTGCGGGCTAGACTCGATGGTCCCGCAGAACCGGACATTGCGATGAGCACCGGGGAGCTGCGCACCTTATATCAACTGGTGCGTAAGTTGTCCCAACTGGCCCAAGTATCAGCCGATGACGCTGTGCACCATTACATCACCATGGTGTATGAACTATTCTATCCTGATCTACAAGTGGTGTCCACTTACCCGTCGTCCAGGTCCAGTATGGATCTACCCACAGTCAGGTATGGTGGCCGAAAAGAAGGCTCTCTGCTGGGTCCTACCGCCTGGGTGAATGCCTTCCTACAAGTGCCTGATCCTCCTCCGTCTCCGGAGCCATCCCCCTCTACGCCCGTGCCAGCGGCGCTCAGTGGTCTGCCATCTGAGTCTTGCGGTACCTCCCCACTCCCAGTAGAAGGCTCAGGCCGAAACGCGTAGGAGCAGGTCCAGTAGGCAGGATCCCCTGTTTTGTCCCCCTCTTGGGACACGTTCACATGCTTTGAGCCATTGCTCCTTGTTTCCTCCCTTCATTCTGCTGCATACCTGACCTAAGGTGACGTATCCATATTTGCTACTGCAGGCTAAGGTGTGCCTCTCTGACTGCATTGTGTGTGTCTTTCAGTGAGTTTCATTGAATTTGTGTCACTCTGCATTTGCCCTGGACTCAAGGGAGATATAAGTGTACTGCTATTTCACTGTATTGACCACGTAGCCTAGCCACCTTGTTTGGCCTGTTGTGAGCTTTATTGTTTAAACCTTGTCAGGTATATTTGAGCATTTACCTTGTCAATTTTGGCTTTTGTTTGTCCCCATTGGGATTTACAAGGGGGAGGATATAACAAGTTTAGCTACATACAGGGGATCCATGCCTTTATTTTAACTTTCTGTGCTTTTTATTTTAACTTTTTTGTTCTGTGACAACCCCTAATAAAAATTATGTCATTTTGTACTGCCAGGCATACTAGAGTGCTTTTTGTTTAGGGCTCTTTCTTTCCTCTTGCAATATATATATATATATATATACAGTGTTCGACAATTATATACATTTACACGCCCGGGGCGTGTGGATTTAACCCCCGGGCGAGTAAATATTGGCCCAAGCAGCACATCTGTATTTTTTAAATTTCCCGCGCTGCTGTTTTTCCCGCGTTGGAGAAAAAGAAAAAAAAAAGCCGGAGGCGGGTTCATGTTGTTGGGGGAGATTACCCCGCCTCTGGCTCTCTGAGCAACTTTCCCTCCTCAGCGCTTCCACTCCTCCCCCTTCCGGCAGCCAGCCCCTTCCACGCCTGTCTGCCTCAGGCCCCTGAAGGCCCCTCCCTCCCATCGGGCCATCTGCCCCCCCTC
Source organism: Ascaphus truei (assembly GCF_040206685.1). Classification (NCBI taxonomy): domain Eukaryota; kingdom Metazoa; phylum Chordata; class Amphibia; order Anura; family Ascaphidae; genus Ascaphus; species Ascaphus truei. The sequence goes on along the minus strand of NC_134484.1, from coordinate 196,042,702 downwards.
ACATCGGGCCATCCACCACCCCCTCCCATTGGGCCATCCACCACCCCCTCCCATCGGGCCATCCACCACCCGCTCCCATCAGGCCATCCACCACCACCCCCCCCCCCTCACACCAATCTATCCCGGCCTCCGTGACCCCCCCCCCTCACCCCACGCGTGCCTCTCCCTGCTCTAAGCAGGGGAAATCCCCTAACCGGTGCCTCTCCCTGCTCTAAGCAGGGGAAATCCCCTAACCGGTGCCTCTCCCTGATCTAAGCAAGGGAAATCCCCTAACCGGTGCCTCTCCCTGCTCTAAGCAGGGGAAATCCCCTAACCGGAGCCTCTCCCTGCTCGAAGCAGGGGAAATCCCCTACCAGCCCTTCTCCATTCTATCAGGGAATACTGCGGCGTCGGCGTCCGCCTCTGGAGGGGGCACGGCCCCTTGCAGAGGCCCTCGTGCCGTGCGGAGGCCCCCGCTGCCATGTGCGACCCCCTGCCTTGCGGGTGAGTGTTTGTGTGTGTGAGTGAGTGTGAGTTTGTCTGAGTGAGAGTGGGTGTCTGTGTGTCTGTGAGTGTATCACCCTCTCTCCCTCTCCCTGTGTCTCCCTCTCCCTGTGTCACCCTCTCCCTTTGTCACCCTCTCCCTGTGTCACCCTCTCCCTGTGTCACCCTCTCCCTGTGTCACCCTATCCCTGTTTCACCCTCTCCCTGTGTCACCCTCCCTCTCCCTGTGTCACCCTCTCCCTGTGTCACCCTCTCCCTCTCCCTGTGTCACCCTCTCCCTCTCCCTGTGTCACACTCTCCCTCTCCGTGTGTCACCCTCCCTCTCCCTGTGTCACCCTCCCTCTCCCTGTGTCACCCTCTCCCTGTCCCTGTGTCACCCTCTCCCTTGCCCTGTGTCACCCTCCCTCTCCCTGTCACCCTCCCTCTCCCTGTCACCCTACCTCTCCCTGTGTCACCCTACCTCTCCCTGTGTCACCCTCTCCCTCTCTCCCTGTGTCACCCTCTCACCCTCTCCCTGTGACACCCTCTCCCTGTGTCACCCTCTCCCTGTGTCACCCTCTCCCTGTGTCACCCTCTCCCTGTGTCACCCTCTCCCTGTGTCACCCTCTCCCTGTGTCACCCTCTCCCTCTCTCTCCCTCTCCCTATGTCACCCTCTCCCTCTTCCTGTGTCACCCTCTCCCTCTCCCTGTGTCACCCTCTCCCTGTCCCTGTGTCATCCTCTCCCTCTGTCACCCTCTCCCTCTCCCTGTGTTACCCTCCCCCTCTCCCTGTCACCCTCCCTCTCCCTGTGTCACCCACCCTCTCCCTGTGTCACCCACCCTCTCCCTGTGTCACCCACCCTCTCCCTGTGTCACCCTCTCCCTGTGTCTGTCACCCTCTCCCTGTGTCACCCTCCCTCTCCCTGTGTCACCCTCCCTCTCCCTGTGTCACCCTCCCTCTCCCTGTGTCACCCTCCCTCTCCCTGTGTCACCCTCCCTCTCCCTGTGGTACCCTCTCCCTCTCCCTGTGTCACCCTCTCCCTCTCCCTGTATCACCCTCTCCCTCTCTCTCCCTCTCCCTGTGTCACCTTCTCCCTCTCTCTCCCTCTCCCTGTGTCACCCTCTCCCTGTGTCACCCTCTCACTGTCCCTGTGTCACCCTCCCTGTCACCCTCCCTCTCCCTGTCACCCTCCCTCTCCCTGTGTCACCCTCCTTCTCCCTGTGTCACCCTCCCTCTCCCGGTGTAACCCTCTCCCTCTCTCCCTGTGTCACCCTCTCCCTCTCACCCTCTCCCTGTGTCACCCTCTCCCTCTCCCTGTGTCACCCTCTGCCTGTGTCACCCTCTCCCTGTGTCACCCTCTCCCTGTCCCTGTGTCACCCTATCCCTGTCCCTGTGTCACCATCTCCCTGTCCCTGTGTCACCCTCTCCCTGTCCCTGTGTCACCCTCTCCCTTTGTCACCCTCTCCCTGTGTCACCCTCTCCCTGTGTCACCCTCTCCCTGTGTCACCCTCTCCCTGGGTCACCCTCTCCCTGTGTCACCCTCTACCTGTGTCCCCCTCTCCCTGTGTCCCCCTCTCCCTGTGTTCCCCTCTCCCTGTGTCACCCTCTCCCTGTGTCACTCTCTCCCTCTCCCTGTGTCACCCTCTCCCTGTCCCTGTGTCACCCTCTCCCTGTCCCTGTGTCACCCTCTCCCTCTCCCTGTGTCACCCTCCCCCTGTCACCCTCCCCCTGTCACCCTCCCCCTGTCACCCTTCCCCTGTCACCTTCCCCCTGTCACCCTCCCTCTCCCTGTGTCACCCTCCCTCTCCCTGTGTCACCCTCCCTCTCCCTGTGTCACCCTCTCTCTCCCTGTCACCCTCCCTCTCCCTGTGTCACCCTCCCTCTCCCTGTGTCACCCTCTCCCTGTGTCACCCTCTCCCTCTCCCTGTGTCACCCTCTCCCTCTCCCTGTGTCACCCTCTCTCTCTCCCTGTGTCACCCTCTCCCTCTCCCTGTGTCACCCTCTCCCTCTCCCTGTGTCACCCTCTCCCTCTCCCTGTGTCACCCTCCCTCTCCCTGTGTCACCCTCCCTCTCCCTGTGTCACCCTCCCTCTCCCTGTGTCACCCTCTCCCTCTCCCTGTGTCACCTTCTCCCTCTCTCTCCCTCTCCCTGTGTCACCCTCTCCCTGTGTCACCCTCCCTGTCACCCTCCCTCTCCCTGTCACCCTCCCTCTCCCTGTGTCACCCTCCTCCCTGTGTCACCCTCCCTCTCCCGGTGTCACCCTCTCCCTCTCTCCCTGTGTCACCCTCTCACCCTCTCCCTGTGTCACCCTCTCCCTCTCCCTGTGTCACCCTCTCCCTGTGTCACCCTCTCCCTGTGTCACCCTCTCCCTGTGTCACCCTCTTCCTGTCCCTGTGTCACCCTCTCCCTGTCCCTGTGTCACCCTCTCCCTGTCCCTGTGTCACCCTCTCCCTTTGTCACCCTCTCCCTGTGTCACCCTCTCCCTGTGTCACCCTCTTCCTGTGTCACCCTCTCCCTGTGTCACCCTCTCCCTGGGTCACCCTCTCCCTGTGTCACCCTCTACCTGTGTCCCCCTCTCCCTGTGTCCCCCTCTTCCTGTG